>NC_085136.1:156403253-156595753 GCF_035046485.1 Aedes albopictus
TTTTCCGTTGCAATGCATTTTTTACGGCTGACTAGAAGGACCTAACACCTATCCCTACTTTCCGGAGAACCAAAGTGCACAGTTAAGCTGAAAGTCCTTTACTAGCGTTCGAACGTTGATCAGTCGCCCCTAACATGCGGATCAGATGCTGTTGTGAGTCGCTCCTCCTGGATAACAGACACTCAGTTTTGAAGAAGCGCAATTTGCAATTGACGCATCGCCTCGTGTACTGATCATACGACTTGGTGGTACGTTCGAGACAATTCGTTTGCTACATCTTCCTAGACTTACATCAGCAAACAGGAGTGAAAAAAATGAAGCGAATATAAGCATCTTTAGTTCTAGTACCTTTGATGTTGTTTGAGTTATTGATGATGTTTCAAAGTCAGGTACAGCGATTCCGGGTAGGGTATCACTTCATCCACCGTCCAATGATCTAAATCAGTTATTTTATCACGAACGCTGAATCTGACCGGCAGTATTCTGTCCGACTCCGCTGAAGCATTCGGTTCGCCGACGCCTGAACGGCCATTTTTTCCACATCATACTCTACTCGGTCTAGTCCAGGGAGTGGAACTAGCGTACCGATTGCCATCCTATGCCCTTTGGTCTTCAGAATACATGTTTCTATAGTAAAAAAATCAGCTGTGTGCTACTAATCACCTAATAAGTGTTTTTATACTAGTATATTTTGTACCGGCGTTGACGGACTTCACATAGTGGTAAGTTTCTCGTAACGTACTTAAAGGAATGTAGAAAAATACTTTCTTCGGTGTCTACTCTCTATTCGTACTGATGGGCGAAAGTTAGGTGACTGACCGGGGTTGATCATCGTGAACGCTTATTATGTGGTTTTATTGGCAATTATCGGTGAAAAATAACGGAAACAGCTTATTTCGCGTGACGCGTTTCGACCTACTATTCTTCGGTCATCATCAGACGCCTAAAACATTATACATTTATTCAATACATTGATTCAAGTACAAATACAATACAATTTATAAATCACAAAACACTTACATTCAGCTGGAATCACCCCTTCAACTTCGTCAGTTATATAAAACTAATTTGCAACACTCATCTCATGCCTACTTTCACCCAACTTTCACCCATTATGCTGTTTCACTCATTCTCTCATACTCGCAGTTTTCCTCTCACCGTTGTCTTCGCAACTGAGCTAAAAGCCTGTTGTAAGCCGAGTTGAAGTTCCCACACTCTCTCTGTAGGTTCACGTTGAGTTCTTCGCCTCTCTTTTTTACCCGAAATCGGGCCTGGTAGTTCACAAAATGGAAGAAGGACATATCTTCAACTTCGATCAAGTGAAGATTTTGGATCGAATCCAAGACCAGGCAACCAGGAACATAGCAGAGATGTTTCGAAGAGAGGCGAAGAACTCGTAGCTTCTGGGAAGGTAAGCCCAGCTCCCTGGGTTAGTGGGTTGGTGTCAGGCCCTGTGAGCCAGCCGTAAAAAAAAGACTAGCACCGAAAAATCAACAAGAGAAAAATACGAACCGATACCAATGGCGACGACCACAGCGACGAAAAGGGGCTTGCGATTGAAAGCTCGGTACGTGGAACTACAGATCTCTCAACTTCATCGGGAGCACCCGCATACTCGCCGATATACTGAAGGACCGCGGGTTCGGAATCGTAGCGCTGCAGGAGGTGTGTTGGACAGGATCTATGGTGCGAACGTTTAGAGGTAATCATACCATCTACCAGAGTTGCGGCAACACACGTGAGCTGGGAACGGCTTTTATAGTGATGG
This sequence comes from Aedes albopictus, assembly GCF_035046485.1. Lineage (NCBI taxonomy): Eukaryota > Metazoa > Arthropoda > Insecta > Diptera > Culicidae > Aedes > Aedes albopictus. The sequence goes on from NC_085136.1 coordinate 156,405,022, forward strand.
GCGATATGCAGAGGCGCGTGATCGGTTGGTGGCCGATCGACGAAAGAATGTGCAGGTTGAGGATCAAGGGCCGATTCTTCAGCATCAGCATAATAAACGTGCACAGCCCTCACTCCGGAAGCACTGATGATGACAAAGACGCATTTTACGCGCAGCTCGAACGCGAGTACGACCGCTGCCCAAACCACGACGTCAAGATCATCATAGGGGATCTAAACACTCAGGTAGGCCAGGAGGAGGAATTCAGACCGACGATTGGAAAGTTCAGCGCCCACCAGCTGACGAACGAAAACGGCCTACGCCTCATCGATTTCGCCGCCTCCAAGAACATGGCCATTCGTAGCACCTTCTTCCAGCCTCCCGTATCGTTACACCTGGAGATCACCACAACAAACGGAATCGCAAACCGACCACGTTCTGATTGATGGACGGCACTTCTCCGACATTATCGAGTTCAGGACCTATCGTGGCGCTAATATCGACTCTGATTACTACCTGGTGATGGTTAAACTGCGCCCAAAACTCTCCGTTATTAACAATGTACAGTACCGGCGGCCGCCCCGGTACGATCTGCAGCGACTGAAGCAACCGGATGTCGCCACCCCATACGCGCAGGTAGCGTTGTCGGACGAGGATGTGCTCGATGTGGCCCCTCTAGAGGACTACTGGAGTACAGTCAAAGCAGTCATCAACAACGCAGCCGAGAGCACTATCGGGTACGTAGAACGGAGTCGATGAAACGATTGGTTCAACAAGGAGTGCAGAGCTGTTCCGGAGAAGAAGGATGCAGCGCGGGCGGTAATGCTGCAACATGGAACCCGACAGAATTTGGAACGATACAGACAGAAGCGGAAGCAGCAGAAACGTCGCTTCCGGGAGAAAAAGCGCCACCTGGAGGAAGCGGAGTGCGAGGAAATGGAACTGCTGTGCTGTTCACAAGAAACACGTAAGTTCTGCCAGAAGCTCAACGCATCCCACAAAGGCTACGTGCCGCAAGCCGAAATCTGCATGGATAAGGACGGGAGGCTCCTGACGGACAAACGTGAGGTGATCGAAAGGTGGAAGCAGCATTTCGACGAGCACCTGAATGGCGAAGAGAATGTAGGCACGGAGGACCAAGGCAGCGGAGGAAATGACTATGTTGGTGCAGCAGAGGATGGGAACGAACCAACTCCTACGCTGAGGGAAGTTAAGGATGCCATCCACCAGCTCAAAAACAACATAGCGGCTGGTAAGGACGGTATCGCAGCAAAACTCATCAAGATGGGCCCGGAAAAGTTGGTGACCTGTCTGCACCAGTTAGTAGTCAAGATCTGGGAAACCGAACAGCTACCGGAGGAGTGGAAGGAAAGGATAATCTGTCCCATCCACAAGAAAGGCGACAAGTTAATGTGTGAGAACTTTCGAGCGATCACCATTTTGAATGCCGCCTACAAAGTGCTATCCCAGATCATCTTCCGTCGTCTTTCACCTAAAGTCAATGAGTTCGTGGGAAGTTACCAAGCCGGTTTCATCGACGGCCGGTCAACAACGGACCAGATCTTCACCGTACGGCAAATCCTCCAGAAATGCCGTGAATACCATGTCCCAACGCACCACCTGTTCATCGACTTCAAGGCGGCATACGACAGTATCGACCGCACAGAGCGTAAGGATTTCGGGTGAACTATCCAGTTCATTCGAATCTCGACGGGGACTACGACAAGGTGATGGACTTTCCTGCCTACTATTCAACATCGCCTTGGAAGGTGTTATGCGACGAGCCGGGCTCAACAGCCGGGGTACGATCTTCACGAAATCCGGCTAATTTGTCTGTTTTGCGGATGACATGGATATTATTTCTAGAACATTTGGAACGGTGGCCCGCCTGAAACGTGAAACAGCAAAGGTCGGACTGGTGGTGAATGCGGCTAAGACAAAGTACATGCTGGTAGGTGGGACTGAGCGAGACAGGACAAGCCTTGGCAGCAATGCTACGATTGACGGGGATACTTTCGAGGTGGTAGAAGAATTCGTTTACCTTGGTTCCTTGCTAACGGCTGAGAATAACGTGAGCCGTGAAATACGAAGGCGCATCATCAATGGAAGTCGTGCCTACTATGGGCTCCAGGAGAAACTGCGGTCAAAAAAAATTTACCCCCGCACCAAATGTACCATGTACAAGACGCTAATAAGACCGGTGGTTCTCTACGGACACGAGACATTGACGATGCTCGAGGCACAAATTTCCCAAATGGAGGAGAACGTGCCTCTGGAGCCGACCTACTGATGCTCGAGAAGGACCTTGAAGCACTCGGAGTTTTCGAGCGACGCGTGCTCAGGACGATCTTTGGCGGCGTGCAGGAGAATGGTGTGTGGCGGAGAAGGATGAACCACGAGTTCGCTGCACAACATCCTGAAAGTGGCTAAAGCTGGACGGATACGGTGGGCAGGGCATGTTACAAGAATACTGGACAACAACCCTGCAAAGTTGGTGTTTGCTAACCATCCGGTTGGTACAAGAAGGCGTGGAGCGCAGAGAGCACGATGGGCGGACCAGGTGGAGCGTGATCTGGCGAGCGTTGGGCGTGACCGACGTTGGAGAGCTACAGCTGCAAATCGAGTATTATGGCGGCAAATTGTTGAATCAGTATTATCATGAATTTGATGTTAACTAAATAAATGAATTTAGTCAAATTCATAGCCGACCTGATGTAGTAATTGAACTTAAAGCTCGCGGTATCAAATCGTACTAATTCAATAACTTCTATTTCGGCCAAAGCTCAAATTTCGCCAATAGTTCACGCCCATGAAAATAACCATCCGATGGGAAAAGTTTCCGGCCCATCATCTGCGTAACAATGTAACTCAATCGCCTATAACTGGCTCCCATCTGCATCAAGCTAGTTAGCAAGAAAAAGTTGCTGAGCCTTAACCTTCGACACCTTGCAGCAGCAGCAGCGCTGGTCATCGCTATTCGCTTGGAGCCCAACCCTCGAAGCACATCCAGACCAAGTTCGCCGAAATACACCCCCAAAATTTCCATAACATTCACCATATGTGACACCCGAACGGACGTTCCAATGCGATGACTGGTATCAACACTTCCCACCAGCGCCAGTTTGATGGCAACGAGACGGCATGGCAAAGCTGCTACTACAGCAGCAGCAGCAGCGTCAATTTCACACCAGACAGCCAACCAGTGCTGGTGCTGACAAACAGAATATCGTGACGTTCTGCGGTGGGCTGTGTCATGTCGGATCGATGTAGTTCCAGCAGCACAGAGCACGCTTTCGCTTTCCAGCAATGATAGTGAGTTTTATTTTTGTTTTATTTTCTGGTTGTTGTTTCCAAGGGGTAACTGATATTCCCAATGAGGATGACACCCCTACAATCCGCCGAGGGTGTGCAATCGAGCGCGGCCTTGGAAATGGCGAAACGAATTTTCGATGATGGAAAAATACTTGGAAAGTTTTAGGATTTTTCACCGTGTTTGTTGGCTAGGATACAATCTTTCGATAAGCGATTTTCGGTAACAAAATATGTCTCAATAAGTCATATCACGTTATCAACAATTATCGTAATGTTACCCAATAATTTCAATACAAATTAAAGAAAAAATCCTTCGGATATCAAGTGACCTTCGTCGGCCCAACTCATTAAACTCCACACAATATGTATACACTTTTGGATGCTTCATTTGGCATTGGCGCATCCACCCACAAATTCTGTGTTTTTCGCGCCACACTTTCGTGGGAGAAACATATCTGGCCGGGTCGGTATCGTCAATAACAACGCCCGATGAATGTTAATCAAACGTGATTGTAGCGGCCGGCCGGCCTGCGGCAGCGGACCAAATGGGGGCGTATCTGTTGTATCGGAATTTCGGTCGGAGTCGGATTTCGCGCTCACTGCAAACAGATTGAAATATGGCCCGCTTGGTGTTGATCTCAAGCCATACAATTAATCTGCAAATAAGCGGCGCACTGCAGAAAAAAAATAAGAACGAGTGCTCTTCGCATTCTGGATTATTTGTTTAGTTGGCAAGTGGCTGAAAACAACAACGCAAAATTAGAGATAATTCTTGGAACACAGCTCTGTGTCTCTCGGTTCCACACCGAGTGTGAAATTGCCAACATTCCGAAACATAAATTACCCCGAAACTGCCATCCGTGCAAGTGATGATCTTCTTTGCAGACGTTTCGAAAAATCCCAATTTAATCCCTGAAAAGTACACTCTTGCATTCCGACCGCCAAACTGCGGCTCCGCACGAAAACCATTCTGCAACTGTTTGTTAGTGCTGCTGCTGTTGCTGTTGGGTTGCTATTTGGTGGATGCAGCCAAAGCTCAGCACACTCGGAATGATGCCTTACCGCAAAGCTACTCCGGAAGCCGACCACTACTGCTGTTGGTGCTGCTACTGGAAGCAATGATGCACACAGGGTGTCCGGGCGGCGGTGTGGGTAGGACCCGCTGAAACCACTTCTAACACTTCTTTCGTTCTCCTTTTAATGAGATAAGACGCCATTGCCGCTGTTGCTGCTGCTGCTACTGCTCCGAAACGGAACTTGACTCGAGCACAAAAGTGCCGTCCCTGGAGGAAACAACGTTGCATATAGAGGAGAGTTGGTACACCCAAATAAGTATTCGGATCATTTTTTGGGCAATTTGGGCGTTCTTGGGTGTTCATAGTAGTCAATTACACAGTTTTCATAAAAAAACTGAGCCCTCATTTGTGCAAAAATTTGATAGGAAATTGATGTTTTGAAAGCATGTTGTAGTGCGGGTTAAACGTGAGAGATCTCCTACATCCTGGGAAATCGAGAGCTATCGCCCAGACAATCCGGGAAACCGCAGCGGTACACGTCACGTGCACTGTGTTTTCGCCTTCGGTAACAATGGGACAAATCAGACCACTGTGAGACTTCGCATGGAGTACTAGAAAGTTTGTAAACACTAACGCCAAAACCCAATTCGCTCCTGTCGGGCGAAATCCAGGGTGACAAAACCACGTCCGGGGGTGAAAGGGAGAAGAAGGAGGAGAGACGAGAGATACAGAAAAAGCTAGAGGATTCGCGATCAGTCGAGTCGAGTCCTCCAAACGAACGATACGAAAAAGAGAAAACGATCGTGCCAAACGGGAATTCCTGGAGGTCCCCACGTGTGTAAATCGAGGAGAACCCCGCGAGTGCCCGCGAAGTTACGTCGAGCCGGTTGGGAATCAGTGCCTGATTGGTACGCGGTGTTCTGTGCAAAGTGAGTGCGACATGGTGCTACGACGTTGTCTAGTGGGTCGTAGGCCGCCGCAGGAAGTCCCTACGCCGTCCGGTAGCACACCCGAGATGAACAAAATATACCACGTGGACAGTTATCCGCAGCAGATTCCTAGCAGGCGCTTGGAAGCCGTCAAGGTTAAAGATACCGTGCCTAGATACGTTGTCGGGGAGTCTGCTACGTGGCATAATCGTTCGCGACGGGGCCCTCACCAGCGTCCAAGAACCCCTCGAAACCCGTCGTTCTGCCAAGGCCTCCCGAGCACCAACATCTGGCAGCCGTGCCGGCCCGTAAGCCACGAGCCACCTGTTACATGGACCCATCATCCGCGACGAGGCCCAACCGACGTCCAAAAAAACCCGGAAAGCACAACGGCCCGCCCCGGGCGCCCGAGCACCAACATCCGGCAGCAAACACGCCATCGACCCCGGAACGTCAGTATGCTTGAATTCCTCCCGAGCCTAAGCCTAGAATCATGCACACTTAGAAATTCTGAAAATTCCACGAAACGGAATCACCAAAACACGTAAACGTTTTCAAGACTGAATCACAAATTGGACTCAATTTTACGCGTATCATGTAAGTGCTGGTTGGTTGCGTTCGATGTCAACAAATCCGTTTCACCAGAAACGTAGAATCAGTATCACGTTCATCAGCCACCTTCTAACTCGGTGAAATAGCCGAGAGGTAAGCGACGTGGCTCACGATTAGCAGATCCAGTGTTCGAATCCCATGAATAACAATATTTTTCTGTTCTATGTTTTATCTGTCAAATCGGTTCTAGCGATTGCTAGACGCATAGAAAAAATAAGTTTTATTTTGGGGTGTCTTGAAAGACGTAAATTTACATGTTATAACCTCTAAATTTGTGTTTTTGAAGATGCTCGTATATGTCAGGTTCAGGACACTTAAAATTACATGATATTTTCTAGGTGTGTGGAGTAAAGGTATGTCCCCATCGCCCTTCCCCCAAAGGGTCCCAACAATAGGTACCGGCCGCAACGTCTACTGACCCTAACCACTAACTCTATAACGTTGCAGTACAGTGCTGCGGCTCTCGAGTCCCTTCGAATCTTGCAGAAGGTTACGGCAAGGTGATGCTGTTTCGTGCTTGCTGTTCAACATTGCTTTAGAGGGTGTAATTAGGAGAGCGAGGATAAACACGAGTGGAACGATTTTCACGAAGTCCATTCAGCTTCTTGGTTTCACTGATGATATTGATATTATTGCTCGTAAATTTGAGATGATGGCGGAAACGTATATCCGACTAAAGAGTGAAGCCAGACGAATCGGATTAGTCATTAATGTGTCGAAGACAAAGTACATGATGGCTCCAGGGAGAAATCAGCGCGCCCGCCACCCCGAATTTATATCGACAGTGATGAAATCGAGGCGGTTGAAGAATTCGTGTACTTGGGCTCACTGGTGACCGCCGACAACGACACCAGCAGAGAAATTCAGAGGCGCATTGTGGCAAGAAATCGTGCTTACTTTGGACTCCGCAGAACTCTACGATCGAATAAAGTTCGCCGTAACACGAAGTTAACTATCTACAAAACGCTGATTAGACCGGTCGTCCTCTATGGGCACGAAACATGGACCCTACGTGTAGAGGACCATTGGCGTAAATAGGGGGTGGCCAGGGGGGGCCTGGCCCCCTCCAGAATAATCAATTTCGGAAAAAAATCGCGCAATTCAGGCGAAAGGTATCTTTTCAGTATAAAAAATCTATATCGAAATGGCCTTGGCCCCCCCTAGAGCTATGACCTATTTACGCATATGTAGAGGACCAATGCGCCCTTGGAGTTTTCGAACGGAAGGTGTTACGTACCATCTACGGCGGAGTGCAGATGGAAGACGGGACTTGGAGAAGGCGAATGAACCACGAGCTGCATCAGCTGCTGAGAGAACCAACCATCGTCCATACCGCGAAAATCGGGTGGCTACGGGTGGGCGGGTCACGTCATCAGCATGTTGGATAGCAACCCGACTAAAATGGTTCTCGAGAGTCATCCGACCGGTACAAGAAGACGTGGAGCGCAGCGAGCTAGGTGGGTCGACCAAGTGGAGGACGATCTGCGGACCGTACGCAAAGTGTGGAACTGGAGACAAACAGCCATGGACCGAGTGGAATGGAGACGGCTACTATGTACAGCAGAGGCCACCCCGGCCTTGGCCTGATCGGTAAGGTAAGTACAGTGCTGCGGCTGGCCTTATGAAATGGAATAACGGGTTGTGACGCTCCCGTGCACATTAACACATTAACTTTCACTTGGGTACCACTACCAATCGCTCTCTGAGCTGGAGCCTTTTAAACTTATCACAGTTTCGAATTTGCTAGTCCACTCTCACTGGACTCGAACCACTACGTCTGCAGCGTCGCCTCGTTGCTCTTCCTGTGATATCGTACCAATATCGTACCCATTTCAGCTGAGTGTCAGCCGGTATCTTCTCATTCAGCTCATGCATCAACATCGGATCGACTTAATGAGTGCTGTTGAAGCTGTTGAACTACCACATTAAAGCTAATAAAGCTCAACATTTGATCCGCTTTTGGTGGCGCTGCGTGTTGCGAACCTTCGACATCAGCATATTATGAAGTAGCTCGTACCTGCATGCTCATCATCTCAATTATCTTTGGGACAGATTTCAGCAGAAGCAGTCTGCATCTCCAGTAGCCGTGCCAAATTTTCGTCGGAAAAGCCGCATTCGTCTCGTAGTTGCTGATAAACATCGGTTCTCGCTACCGATTCTTCCTGAACCCTCTCTCTTGCTCACTGGGAATCTCTTCTTTTTTTCACAGCTGGTGGAGGTGTATTCAATGAGCTCTTCTTATTATTTGAACTGGCGCTCTATCCGACCCCATAATATCTTCATCATCTTGCTTCTAATTTGTCTTCTCGTATGAAGAAGGCTCTGGTCGTCCGAGTGACGTCGAATCTCCACCGCGCCCGATCAGAAAACTCTCTGGCACACTGGATGGATCTCTAACCGGCTTTACTGCAAGCTTCCGAAAAACTTTCGGAGTCGAGTGATTGTGAAATGCTTCCCTCGAATCGTTGACGTTCGTAACCGTTGCATTCGATTTTCCTGGCATTTCGTTGCTTGACTTTTTTCTTCTCGAGACTTTTCCCCAGCTTTGCATACTCCGATTCCGTCGGATTTTTCGTTCCAGTTTTCGAGCTTCCCACATTGTCACTTTAGATACCTTTGTGCAGCTCCTTGTAGACTGTTTTGTGAAGGCCAGCTCTTTTCCATTTTTAGAGCTCAGTTCTCCCGCTTTTCTCGCTCCAGATGCTGGTGCATCTCGGTTTGTTACATCTCTAGACGTTTCCGATACACAATCTTCTTGTTATCCATATCTGGCTTCGTCCTTTACCACAAAAAACGTTTACCCACCCAAACGCAACGTTTGGGTGTACAAATCACCCATCCTGCCCAGAGTGTACCAACAACGAACGGTGGTATGTCATTTAAACTTTCCTCTCGTGCTACACGGATAGGAAGATTAGTTGGTTTTTACCTACTCCCGAGTCAAACACCGACCACTTTGACCGGTCGGTCCCGGTCCCGCCAGGGGAGACCCGGGAGGTCAAAAGAACTAGAGCGTTGCCGCCTTATTCGGCTGCTACTTTCCATCCCCAATTCAATCCGTGCTGCGCCAGGGTCCTCGGTTGGTTTGGATTCTAATTTATGGCCCGTATGATCCGGGGAGGCTAAAAACTATGCTTCCAAAAAAAATTCTTTTCCAGTTCAGTCCACGGTGGCAGCGAGCGGCTCATTTCATGGTTGAATAAATTTCTAGAACGCATCAGGCAGCCATCCGATCGCACACACTTTGCATCATCCATCGGAGGGCCCGGTCCTCCCCCCACTCGTCTGACATCACATGACGACTTTCCATACATGCCATGATGATGATGATGAAACTGAGAGTGAAATTATACGAGCATTATCTAAAGTGGTTTATGCTGTTTTGGTCCGTCTTTATTGGAGCCCCAGCAGTCCAGCAGTGAATGCAATGCGGCGGTACGATTTTGGATGTTTTCGTCCATAATGATCCCAGAAGCGCTCAATCAACTGGAGGATGGGAAATGCTTGACTTACATGAGTAGTCGAATCAGTTTGAATGAGCAAAAAAACTAGTGCAAGTTGAAGTGGAAAATGGTTTACACGCTGACGACGGCGAGACCCAATCCAACCAGCCAGCAAACGAATGAACCATGATTATGATGATTGGAGGGTCCATTGATGGCATGTTTCGAAATGATGAGGATTGCAGCAGCAGAAGCCGCGTAGCACAGCATCCGTCCATCGCTCGTTCTGATGGTTCATTGGATGGGTGCGTGAGTGTGTGTTTGTTCTTTGTTTTAATGGGCGCTTGTGTAATTTGGCAGCTCTTCTCGAATGTCTCGTGAATGTGAAACAGCTGCAAACACGTATTTGTAGTCCTGTCCGGTACAGGGCTAATTATGTGCGAAGATATTCCCGTTTGGAGTGACGGAAACATGGGTTGCACTGGAATAAATGGCTAGCTGGTTGTTGGAGATGGATGTAATTTTTGTTGACTGTGTAGTTATAATGTGCATTATGTGGGTTTGCACTCGCTTTGTTTTGGAATAACATCCGGGGACTCTTCCGCTTTTCTCAGTGCAGTGCATTCTGGAATGATTTTCACATATTCAAGACGTGGACTGAAGGATTCTTCGTTTCCAAACCACTTCGATTTTTCTTCACGCAACCCTATGGGCCACGCTTCCACAGACCAAATCTTCTACGGATATTCCTCGCGAGATCATATCCGCAGGGTTTTCGTTGACGGCAATGTGCCGCTAATGCTAACCGTGTGCGAAGGACTGAAATTCAGTGACTCGATTTGCCACAAACTTCTGCCACGTCCAAGGAGGTGATTTCAGCCAATAAATAACAATGGTGACATCAAGCAAAAATGTCCCAAATGGAGGGTAGCATGCCACTGGTGCTGGCCTTCTGATAAACTCGCCGAGAAGCGATTGGCAAGATCATCAATGATGATGAACCTGGGTGTGTTAGTGGAATACCTGTAAGTAAAAAGAAAATGGGGTTAAGTATTGTGTCTTTGAATTCCACTAAGAATTTGCATCCTTTGACAGATACGTATTTCGACCTCAACTATAAGGTCGACTTCAATGTCTTGACTCGGCTACGGATGCAAATTCTTAGTGGAATTCAAAAGGAACAGTACTTAACCCGAAGATCATCGAGCTTGCTCTGTATATCAGAGTGCCGTTGAGCTAGGAGAGCAACGTTATCAGCCAAATCGAAGTTATTTAGATGTTCCATGGTAATGGGCTGCCACAGCAACGGTTTGATTCACGATCAATCGCATCTACCAGGATCTCGTAAGGGACAGTATTCATACATCCTTGCTTCACTCCAGCAACGGATCGGACAAGACACCTTTGTGCAGTACTCTGCACGAAAGTGCCTTGTACTGTGCTTCAATGGGGCCGATGATTCTCTCAGGAACACCCTTGCGCCTGAGCGCTCTCAACATATTTTCACGGACAAAGGCTTTTTCAGCTTGCAGAATAATTTATGCAGCAGTTGTGCACATACAACCGGTCAGCTTTGAGCATCTGAGCTGATTTGCGATCAACCCCCGGGACTATGTTCGATTTCATGCTACGGATGGCCGTTTCTATCTCGTGCATTGACGGCGCTTCGGTGTTGGCACAGGCTTGCTCTCCTTCGCCGGCTAGGGAGTCCACCCACGCTCTTTTGCCATGCCTATATGAGCGCTCACTTCCTTCTAAAGAGCCGAATAGCGCTGACGGGCTACAACTTTGGCTCCTCGTGTTTTCGATCACCGTATCGCGGATTTGGCGTTCTTTTGCTTCTCTATTTGCCTCCAGGTATATCTGTAATCCATTGCTTTCTCCGGGTGCATAGCTCACCCAAATTATTCTCGTCAGTGGCGGAAAAGACGTTCTTCATGCCGCTTCATTGAACTTCTACGCTTCGACCTTCCGGAATATCCGCAGCACGATTCCCTAGCTCCTCGACGATGGACCTATTCATCGCAGCGTTTTCTAGTTGGCATGTGTTGAATCGACGCCTGATTTTCTCCTTCTGTCGATGGATCCTAGCAATGCGCAGCCGAATCTCACTGATTAGAAGATGTTGGTTGGACGCAATGTCGGCGCTTCGTTTGTTCCGCACATCAGGAAGGCTCCGTCTCCATTTTTGTCTGATGCAAATGTGGTCGATTTGATTTTCCGTGACGTCATCATCGGAAACCTGTGTCACTTTGGTCACTGGTCTATGAGGAAAGAACGATCTTCCAATCGTCATGCCATTGCTGCCAATAAACACTGTAAACAGCTCTCCTTTCTCGCTCATTTCTCCGAGACCATGGCGTCTCATGACGTGCTCATAGTACGAGTTGTTAGAACCAACCTTCGCGTTGAAGTCGCGAATCTTGTCCACGACAGCATTCAGTTGACTGTAAAAGTTTTCTTTGTCTCCCATTTCGGCAGCATTGGTTGGCGCGCTACATTGGATCATGGTAAGGTTTCGAACCCATGGTCTGAATCTGGCTACAATTATCCTCACCTATGATCCCACTTCATGAGCGGAGCGTGGGCGTGAGCGCTGAAAAGGTAATCAACTCCACGGCGGCGAGACGCGTTTTCACCTCTTAGTATAGCAGTATTTGACCCGACGCCAATCTGTTTTCTCCAAACTTCGGCCAACGGATGTCACTCAGCCCTAAGATTTCAAGTTTCATAGGGCATGCCTCATTGGCCAGTTGAGCCAGTTCACACTGCTGGGCTAGGGTTAATACATTCCATGTTCCCATTCTTGTCCGTTGTTTCGCGCTAAAAGTCGTTTCCGCTGAATGAGTTCGTAGTCTTTCATTTTCGGTTTCGGTAATAGTTTTTGGCTTTCGGGAACAGAAGGTTGTTGGCCTAAGGTCCCCTTTCCACCATGGTGGGGCTGCCACCTTAGGTATAGTTTCCGGTGGAGGAGCGTTCCATACTCAGCCGCTGGATGCCAGAAAACGCTGTTTGAGACGCACCTCCTTGTGATCAGACGCTCGGGACGTACCTGTTCAATCTAGCTGAAGTCAGAAGGACAACAGAGCCCAGGCTGCACTACCAGCTAAGCACACAACTCCTAGCTGGCGGTCATTGTCATCGCTTGACCCGTGGAAGCATGAGGTAGGAACTTGGAGGGCTGGAGCTATATTGGTGGCTCTCCTTATCGAGTCACTGTTTTGCAGCCCATGCAAAACCATGCCATCGATTACCTCAAACCGTCCGAACACTGTCCAACGGAATTGTCAGTCGCGCAGGAATGAATGGAAATGGACGGTGCCAACGATCATATTATCCACTTTTCGAGAAGTGTGGAAGTCGGGATCAGTCAGAGCAACACCTTCGGGAATTGTCCATTGAACGGTGGAGAACGAAACAGATGGCGATTCATGCATGGGTTACCTTTCACAGTACAATGAAGTCCAACGATTTGTTGAAACTGATCACTCGAGATTATTGAATATGTGTATTGATGTTTCTGCATTGAAGACGATGCTGTCAACTTCGACAATCGGCACGTTTACAACCTTGCGGGGGAGGTACAACTGCTAATACAGCTGCTCACTAATAGCGTTTGGCAGCGAATCGGTGTCCAACATGGTGTGAGCAATGTGCTCTTAAACTTGTATATAAACTTGTTCATTCTAACGCGTACCTCATCATCTGCGTAATCGGCATTGAACTTCTAAGAGCTCATTTAAAATTCCATTTCATGGAAGGTATCGCGACAAACAGGGGTAGCATTTGACAGATATATAGATTTGTCGCGAAGGCAAACGGCCAAACCTTTAGTCGTGATCGGCTTTTAGCACCCACGCTCATTTTAATCTTTTAGCTGCCTTCGCCCAAATAAAACACTTTCAGGCTTACGCTAATGAATTACTTTTCTCTCTGATTGTTTCAGGTGAGTCGTCGTCGGCTTATCATTATAGGACCCCACCACTTTCGACGGCAACGAGGACGGCGAGGTAAGGCGCGTGGATTTCAACTGATACAGTCGTTCAAAGCCACCAGCAACAATCTCATCAAGCGCTGTTATTGTTGGGAAATCATTAAACGATCAGAATCGGCCCCGCAACCGGCGGCGGCACTGCTGTGAAAATCTAATTAAAACCTATTTCTTTTTACTACGAAGAAACATCTTAATATGAAAAAATTCCGAGCCCGAAACCCGAATGGTAAGGGCCCACAAGCAAACTTTCTTGGGATGTGGCGCGGGAGGGGAGAAAAATCGATGGGTGGCCTTGCTTCGGTAGCTGTCGAAGAATCGGGAATGTGATAGGCAAAGAACGGAGACAGACAGAGGGTATAAAGTCAGCCTTTCCAGAGAAGTTCAGTGTCTCGTCTTCATCATCATCGTCGTCGTCGTCGAATCCTATTCCTTCTTACCGCATTTACACTGGTTGTCAGATCCGCGGGCTCTGTTCTACCTCCGCTGCTCCTCCGCGCTCCGAGGAGGGCAGCTTACATCACATCGCATCTCATCTCATCTCATCTCAGCACATTGTTAATGAGATTTAATATTTTTCTGAAGACTCATCGGATACGCATTATCTGCGCCTTTCCGAAAATAACGCTGACTATAGTCTGACAGGCGAAATTGTCAGGTCGTTTCGGGCCTAATATGATTTGCCTTCCCTCCTCTTTGGCTCGGGTTGGGTTTGTGGAGCGAGCCGCGCGCCACACGGTCAGTCTTTTAGCCTCCCGCCGATCAGCCGAGGCACCGAACATTACCCTCTTGGCGCTGTTGCTGCTGCTGCTGTTGAACCCGGTTATTACTTGACATCATTAGGGTTTCTACGGTGAGCGAAAGGGGAGGGGATGAGTCACACTGACTGTAAGCAGCTTCATCGGGAACGATGTGACCCGTCCTTTGTTTGCCAAATTATTAAACGTTGAAATGAAATGACAGTTTCGGTGTTTGAGAGCTTGGTAATTGCCTTCTTCAAACCGAGTTTCTAATTACCTTTTTCTGTCTTTTTTGGGAGCCCTTGACCAGGTGTTCTTCTTGCCGCTATGAGTTCACGGATGACTACTGCGCACCCTAGCCACATTATAAGTTGAGTAGGTTCTAGGAGATCTTTCAGAACCACAATAAAACCAATAATAAATCATATAGGTTCTATGAAGGTTTTAAGAACTTCCTCTAAACCAAATGGACTTGAAATTGTTGTTTTGACAGAATTGCATTATTTCCAAACGTTTCGGTGAGTTTGACCTCATTCGGTCTTGATCAAATGTCAAGTTAAAAACATCCAGGTCCCTAGGTCGCACAAAAGCATGACTAGTTTCGTCGGAAGACCATGGTTTGTCTCACCTTACTTCTTGTCTTTGAGGCAACTCTGAGTAATCATCAGCATAATTTCTGATTTGAAACCTAATCCCAAGTTATGTTAGTTTACTTCGGTTGGTTGACATTTTCTTCAACATATCTTCCATGTATTCTCTCAACTATTTGATTAAATCAAGACATTCGGATTTCTCCTCTCGAGTGGGGTTGAAAACCTTTGCCATCGGTCAACTTCTAAATCACCGTCCTCGTTTTTGAACAGCTCTGTTGTGACTGTGTTGCCGGCACTCGACCAACCCATCAGCGTGCCCGAAGATTGCGGCTGTTGTTGTCGTTGTTGTTTTACTATTATTACTGAAAACCAGCCACACCAGAAGCATGTCAGCCAGGCAGCCAGCCGCTCGAACGTGGGGCAACAAACCGCTATAACAACATTTGACACCTACGCACGAATTCCAAGGTTGCGCGAATAAAAGATTTCTATCTCCCGTCCGTCGTCGTCGTCGCCGTCGCCGAGGCGACCTGTGTCCTCTCAACACATTCCCCTACCCTCATCGGTTCGTTTCCTCCCCGAGCCCCACCCGATCGGCGGCATTAGGTCCCAATCAGGTTTTAAATTTATTATTCATGCAAAATTAAAGTCCAATTTAGTGAAAAAATAAACCCAACACCACCGTGGCACCGTGGCACCCAGCGCAAGTATTAATCATTTTAATCTCGAGAACCGGGCCCTCTTTCACCGCGCAACAAGCTTTCGAGATGAGAGCGCCCGGCGATGCGATGATGGGGTTCAAGATTTGTTTTTTTGTCTGGTTTGGTTTTGGCATAACGATCCTATGATGCTGCGAATTCAGCTACGGTGGCCCCCTGAGTTAGTTCTATTACCCCTAGGCTCTCTGAGCAGAGGGCAACGGTGTTCGATCCGAGTCCGATCCCATCAAGCTGTTAATTCGATCGTCGCTTCGACGTGCGTTCAATTATTAGACATGCGAGTATAGAGAGAATGATTTATTCACGTATAAGTGATAATTGCACCTATTTTTGAGATTTTTTCGTAATCCCGAAAAATGTCTGATGATTTTTTGGAATAATTTCTGATTCCTGGAAGAATTTCTGAAAAATTCCTTGAAGAATTCATGAAGTAATTCTTGATTCTTGGAAGAATTTCTGATGAGCTCTTAGAAGAATTCCTGACAAATTCGTGGAACAATTACTGAAGACTTCTTGGAATAATTCCTGAAAAATTTTTGGAATTATTCCTGAAGATTTCCTGGAGAATTCTTGGAAGAATTCCTGAAGAATTCTTGAAAGAATTCTTGAAGAATTCTTGGAAGAAATCCTGCAGAATTCTGATAAGAACTCCTGAAAGATTTCTTGGAAGAACTCCTGACGAATTCTTGGAAGAATTCCTGAAGAATTCTTGGAAGAATTCCTGAAGCATTCTCGGAAGAATTCTTGGAAGAATTCCTGAAGAATTCTTGGAAGAATTCCAGAGGAATTCTTGGAAGAATTCCAGAGGAATTCTTGGAAGAATTCCAGAGAAATTCTTGGAAGAATTCCAGAGGGATTCTTGGAAGAATTCCAGAGGAATTCTTGGAAGAATTCCAGAAGAATTCTTGGAAGAATTCCAGAGGAATTCTTGGAAGAATTCCAGAGGAATTCTTGGAAGAATTCCAGAGGAATTCTTGGAAGAATTCCAGAGGAATTCTTGGAAGAATTCCAGAGGAATTCTTGGAAGAATTCCAGAGGAATTCTTGGAAGAATTCCAGAGGAATTCTTGGAAGAATTCCAGAGGAATTCTTGGAAGAATTCCAGAGGAATTCTTGGAAGAATTCCAGAGGAATTCTTGGAAGAATTCCAGAGGAATTCTTGGAAGAATTCCAGAGGAATTCTTGGAAGAATTCCAGAGGAATTCTTGGAAGAATTCCAGAGGAAATCTTGGAATAATTCCAGAGGAATTCCTGGAAGAATTCCAGAGGAATTCTTGGAAGAATTCCAGAGAAATTCTTGGAAGAATTCCTGAGGAATTCTTCGAAGAATTCCTGAGGAATTCTTGGAAGAATTCCTGAAGAATTCTTGGAAGAATTCCTGAAGAATTCTTGGATGAATTCCTAAAGAATTCTTGGAAGAATTCCTTAGGGACTCTTGGAAGAATTCCCGAGGATTTTTTTCTTGGAAGAATTCGTGAAGAATTCTTGAAAGAATACCTGAAAATCTTGGATAAATTCTTGATGAATTCTTGGAAAAATTGCTGTATATTTTTGGAAGAATTCCTGAAGATTTCTTGGAAGAATTCCTGAAGAATTCTTGGAAGAATCCCTGGAGAATTCTTGGAAGAATTCCTGAAGAATTCTTGGAAGAATTTCTAATGAATTCTTAGAATAATTCCTAATGAATTTTTGGAAGAGTTCCTGGTGCATTGTTGGAACAATTCCTTAGGGACTCTTGGAAGAATTCCCGAGGAATTTTTGGAAGCATTCCTGAAGAATTCTTGGGAGAATTCCTGAAGAATTCTTGGAAAAACTCTTGAAAAATTCCAAAAGAATTCTTGGAAGAATTGTTGGAAGAATTATTCGAAGAATTCCTGAAGAATTCTTGGAAGAATTATTCGAAGAATTCCTGAAGAATTCTTGGAAGAATTATTGGAAGAATTCCTGAAGAATTCTTGGAAGAATTCCTGAAGAATTCTTGGATGAATTCCTAAAGAATTCTTGGAAGAATTCCTTAGGGACTCTTGGAAGAATTCCCGAGGATTTTTTTCTTGGAAGAATTCGTGAAGAATTCTTGAAAGAATACCTGAAAATCTTGGATAAATTCTTGATGAATTCTTGGAAAAATTGCTGTATATTTTTGGAAGAATTCCTGAAGATTTCTTGGAAGAATTCCTGAAGAATTCTTGGAAGAATCCCTGAAGAATTCTTGGAAGAATTCCTGAAGAATTCTTGGAAGAATTTCTAATGAATTCTTAGAATAATTCCTAATGAATTTTTGGAAGAGTTCCTGGTGCATTGTTGGAACAATTCCGTAGGGACTCTTGGAAGAATTCCCGAGGAATTTTTGGAAGCATTCCTGAAGAATTCTTGGGAGAATTCCTGAAGAATTCTTGGAAAAACTCTTGAAAAATTCCAAAAGAATTCTTGGAAGAATTGTTGGAAGAATTATTCGAAGAATTCCTGAAGAATTCTTGGAAGAATTATTCGAAGAATTCCTGAAGAATTCTTGGAAGAATTATTGGAAGAATTCCTGAAGAATTCTTGGAAGAATTCCTGAAGAATTCTTGGATGAATTCCTAAAGAATTCTTGGAAGAATTCCTTAGGGACTCTTGGAAGAATTCCCGAGGATTTTTTTCTTGGAAGAATTCGTGAAGAATTCTTGAAAGAATACCTGAAAATCTTGGATAAATTCTTGGAAAAATTGCTGTATATTTTTGGAAGAATTCCTGAAGATTTCTTGGAAGAATTCCTGAAGAATTCTTGGAAGAATCCCTGAAGAATTCTTGGAAGAATTCCTGAAGAATTCTTGGAAGAATTTCTAATGAATTCTTAGAATAATTCCTAATGAATTTTTGGAAGAGTTCCTGGTGCATTGTTGGAACAATTCCTTAGGGACTCTTGGAATAATTCCCGAGGAATTTTTGGAAGCATTCCTGAAGAATTCTTGGGAGAATTCCTGAAGAATTCTTGGAAAAACTCTTGAAAAATTCCAAAAGAATTCTTGGAAGAATTGTTGGAAGAATTATTCGAAGAATTCCTGAAGAATTCTTGGAAGAATTATTCGAAGAATTCCTGAAGAATTCTTGGAAGAATTATTGGAAGAATTCCTGAAGAATTCCTGGAAGAAATCCAGAAGAATTCCCAAAGAATTCTTGAGAATTTGAGAAGAATTCTTGGGAGAATTTTAGAAGAATTCTTGGGAGAATTCCAGAAAATTTATTGGAAGAATTCTAGGGAGAATCCCGGAAGAACACTTGGGAGAATTCCAGAAGAATTCTTGTAAGAATTCCAGAAGAATTCTTGGAAGAATTCCAGAAGATTTTTTGAACGAATTCCAGGAGAATTCTTGGAAGAATTCCAGAGAAATTTTTGGAAGAATTTCAGAAGAATTCCTGTGGAGCTCTTGGAAAAATTCCTAATGAATTCTTGGAAAAACTCTTGAAGAACTCCAGAAGAATCCTTGTAAAGTTTTTGGAAGAATTCCTGAAGAATACTTGGAAAAACTCTTCTTCAAGAATTCTTCCAACAATTTTTCAAGAATTTTTCAAGAATTCTTACAAAAATTCGTCAGGATTCATCAGAAATCCTTCAAGAATTTATCAGGAGTTCTTTCATGAATTCTTTTCGCAATCTTCGTATGAACTTTTCTAAGGCGGTTTTTTGATTCAACCACCTTTCATTATTCCCATATGTAACAAGGAAAACAAACGCTGTGGCAAGCCCATATTCAGCTAACAACTCCTGCAACTATAACAACGACCACCAGCGCGCCGTGACACCTTCGACAGCAACGACTATAACTTGCTCCACACCGTCGTCGTCGTCAAACAAACCCACCCCATAGGCGCAAGGTAAACGCGAATCTCCATACCTAGCCGAGAAGCTGGCGCCATCTGACACAGTTCAACAAGTCCCCACGACGCCGTTGTCGTCGCGTCGTAAATAAACTAAATCGAACCGGCGCGCGGCAGAGCTCGGTATCCTACCTACCCAATAGTGCAACGTAGACGTAGAGCTAGTAACCGACGCGACGCGGCAGACGGACGGATGAAGCCATAATATTTGTACCCTTAGGAAAGCGAATATTATGAATAACTAAGCGCGCCAAACTCCGAACCACAGTAATTTGTTAATCAGATGTGATCTTTTTCTAAGGTGGACGTCGTAAAATTTTATGGCTCTTCTTCATCGGAGCAGCAACCAGGAAGGTTCGCATCCACCGGTCCAAAAATGGCTAAATTAATAGCGACAAAAACATATGTGCGTGAATCACGAAAATTAAATGATTTTCCGTAGATAATGAGGATGCACTGTGGAGCATGGGATCGGTTCGAATGCAAATGCAGAGGAACTTTGTGGCTGTTAAGCGGCGAAGGTCACCACAACTTCCTGGCAGTAAAATCGAGTTGTTCCATTATGGAATTTTAATGGAAGTTGGAACATGTGCAGCTTGGAAAATAGTCGTGAGATGATTGCCTACTAATGTAAAATTTTTGACGCTTTGCTTAGTTTCCTTAGAAGAAGTTGTACTAATTTTGCAGACTTTTTCTTTGCTTTATGATGAATTTATAATAAAATACTGCAAGAGTTAATTACTGTACATTATCAGGAATTCATCAAGAAGATTTGTAAGCACCTTTCACGATTTTCTCAGGAATTCTTCCAAAAATTGTTCAGGAGTCCTTTCAATATCTCTTCAGGAGTTCTTCCATGATTTTTTTTCGAGAATTCTTCTACGAATTTTATCAAGAATTCGTCAGGAATTCTTTCAAGAATGCTTCAGGATTTCTTCCAAGAATTCTTCCAGGAATTTCTCCAAGAATTAATTAGGAATTTTTCCAAGAATTCTTCAGGAATTCTTCTAAGAATTCTTCAGGAATTCTTCTAAGAATTCACCAGGAATTCTTCTAAGAATTCTTCTGGAATTCTTCTAAGAATTCTTCTGGAATTCTTCTAAGAATTCTTCAGGAATTCTTCCAAGAATTCTTCAGGAATTCTTCCAAGAATTCTTCAGGAATTCTTCCAAGAATTCTTCAGGAATTCTTCTAAGAATTCTTCAGAAATTCTTCTAAGAATTCTTCGGGAATTCTTCTTAGAGTTCTTCAGGAATTATTCTAAGAATTCTTCAGGAGTTCTTATAAAAATTCTTCAGAATTTCATGCAAAAATTTCTTCCAAAAAGTCTTCAGGAATTCTTCCAAGAAATCTTCAGGAATTCTTCCAATAATTCTTCCAAGATTTTTTTAAAGAATGCTTCCAAGATTTCTTCCAAGAATTTTTCTAAGATTTTTTCCAAGAATTCTTCCAAAAAATTTTCCAAGTATTCTTCCATGATTTTTTCCAAGAATACTTTCAAATTTTCTTCAAAGAATTCTCCCACGAATTTTTCCAAGAATTTTCCAAGAATTCCTCCCAGAATTTTTCCAAGAATTCGTGTGGAATTCTTCCAAGAATTCATCAGGAATTCTTCCAAGAACTCATAAGGAATTCTTCCAAGAATTCGCTAGGAATTCTTCTAAGAATTCGCCAGGAATTCTCCCAAGAATTCGCCAGGAATTCTTCCAAGAATTTGTCAAGAATTCTTCCGGGAATTCGCCAGAAATTTTTCCATGAATTTTACAGGATTTTTTCTTAGAAGTCTTCAGGATTTCTTCTAAGTCTTCAGGAATTCTTCCAAGAGTACATCAGGAGTTCTTCCAAGAATTTTCCCAAAAGTTGTTTTGGAAGAATATTTTAGGAATTGTTCCAGTAATTGTCCAGTGATTATTCCAAGAATTATCAGAGATTCTACTATCAATTTGTTTTAGCACCTCTACCAAAATAGCACCAATATTGAATTTTCAAAAATATACTGAAGGCTTATACCGTGTTCCAATACTCTTGATTACACTGCTCGACAAAAAATGAGAAAAGTTCACGCTATGGAATGAAATTAAAAGTAACAGGGGTTTGGGACCCCAGAAGTGTCATAGTGAAGGAATTTTTGAAAAATAATGGACCGCGGCCCCACAGTTCAAAACCGAAATTTGTATGGGGAACTAGGGGTGTTCATTTCTGTAGGACAATCCTTAACCAGCCGGGACTTTGTGGCTTCAAATGGCTCGTTCTCCGAAACTAGGCCACCAAATTACAATCGGTTTGAAGCATCATCAAGGGGAAGAGTATATCTAAAGAATGATATGGTGGGGATCCCCCCTGACCCTCCCCCTTTTTGCTGCGGGCGGATCTAAGTGTGACATGATACATAATTTTCGCACATCATAATAATTTCGACTGGAAACAGTGTTTTTGAATCGCTGTTAGTGACAAATCATTATATAAATGTTGTTCCGGACCTGATGAGGCCATTTGGTTGGCACGGGTTATCCGGTGGCCACGGAACAGGTTCTGGGGACCACAGGGTCTCAGGCGGAAATGGCCAATTTTTTATTTCAAAAGAACACCATCATGCGACAACTCAAAATTTGCAAAATTCCGTGTGTAATCCAATAGAACCAAAAATTATAGATTTACCCAATGCTGGACACCCGGTGGCCATGGAACAGGTTCAGGGGACCCCAGGGTATCTGGCAGAAATGGTCAATTTTCGATGATAAAAGAACCCCATCATGCGACACCTCAAAATTTGCATAATTCCGTGTGTAATCCAGTAGAACCAAAAATTATAGTTTAACCCAATGCTGGGCCCCCGGTGGACACGGAACAAGTTCTGGGGACCACAGGGTCTCCGACAGAAATGGCCAATTTTTGATTCCAAAATAACCCCATCATGCGACACCTCAAAATTTGCACAATTCCGTGTGTAGTCTAGAAGAACCAAAAATTTTAGTTTTACCCAACGCTGGGCACCCGGAGGCCACGGAACAGGTTCAGGGGACCCCAGGGTATCTGGCAGAAATGGTCAATTTTCGATGATGAAAGAACCCCATCATGCGACACCTCAAAATTTGCATAATTCCGTGTGTAATCCAATAGAACCAAAAATTATAGATTTACCCAATGCTGGACACCCGGTGGCCATGAAACAGGTTCAGGGGACCCCAGGGTATCTGGCAGAAATGGTCAATTTTTGATGATAAAAGAACCCCATCATGCGACACCTCAAAATTTGCATAATTCCGTGTGTAATCCAGTAGAACCAAAAATTATAGTTTTACCCAATGCTGGGTAAATGCCCCCCCCCCCCCGGTGGACACGGAACAAGTTCTGGGGACCACAGGGTCTCCGACAGAAATGGCCAATTTTTGATTCCAAAATAACCCCATCATGCGACACCTCAAAATTTGCACAATTCCGTGTGTAGTCTAGTAGAACCAGAAATTATAGTTTTACCCAACGCTGGGCACCCGGAGGCCACGGAACAGGTTCAGGGGACCCCAGGGTAACTGGCAGAAATGGTCAATTTTCGATGATGAAAGAACCCCATCATGCGACACCTCAAAATTTGCACAATTCCGTGTGTAATCCAATAGAACCAAAAATTATAGATTTACCCAATGCTGGACACCCGGTGGCCACGGAACAGGTTCAGGGGACCCCAGGGTATCTGGCAGAAATGGTCAATTTTCGATGATAAAAGAACCCCGTCATGCGACACCTCAAAATTTGCATAATTCCGTGTGTAATCCAGTAGAACCAAAAATTATTGTTCTACCCAATGCTGGGCACCCGGTGGCCACGGAACAGGTTCAGGGGACCACAGGGTATCTGACAGAAATGGTCAATTTTCGATGGTGAAAGAGCCCCATCATGCGACACCTCAAAATTTGCACAATTCCGTGTGTAATCCAATAGAACCAAAAACTATAGTTTTACCCAATGCTGGGCACCCGGTGGACACGGAACAAGTTCTGGGGACCACAGGGTCTCCGACAGAAATGGCCAATTTTTGATTCCAAAAGAATCCCATCATGCGACACCTCAAAATTTGCACAATTCCGTGTGTAGTCTAGTAGAACCAGAAATTATAGTTTTACCCAACGCTGGGCACCCGGAGGCCACGGAACAGGTTCAGGGGACCCCAGGGTAACTGGCAGAAATGGTCAATTTTCGATGATGAAAGAACCCCATCATGCGACACCTCAAAATTTGCACAATTCCGTGTGTAATCCAATAGAACCAAAAATTATAGATTTACCCAATGCTGGACACCCGGTGGCCACGGAACAGGTTCAGGGGACCCCAGGGTATCTGGCAGAAATGGTCAATTTTCGATGATAAAAGAACCCCGTCATGCGACACCTCAAAATTTGCATAATTCCGTGTGTAATCCAGTAGAACCAAAAATTATTGTTCTACCCAATGCTGGGCACCCGGTGGCCACGGAACAGGTTCAGGGGACCACAGGGTATCTGACAGAAATGGTCAATTTTCGATGGTGAAAGAGCCCCATCATGCGACACCTCAAAATTTGCACAATTCCGTGTGTAATCCAATAGAACCAAAAACTATAGTTTTACCCAATGCTGGGCACCCGGTGGACACGGAACAAGTTCTGGGGACCACAGGGTCTCCGACAGAAATGGCCAATTTTTGATTCCAAAAGAATCCCATCATGCGACACCTCAAAATTTGCACAATTCCGTGTGTAGTCTAGTAAAACCAGAAATTATAGTTTTACCCAACGCTGGGCACCCGGAGGCCACGGAACTCCACAGGATCTCTGGCAGAAATGTCTTGTCCCTTGTGATTAAGGGTTAAAACAAGCTTATCAACTTTCCACTTTAATTTAGTTGTCTCTCAACCGATTCTTCTTTTTTCAAGTATGCAATTTAAATAGTATCTGGGATTGTAAGTATAATGAAATTGAATTCTACCTTATATTTTTAAGATCTATTTTCAGAAAATACTGTATCTTCCTATAAATATTTTAAAATCAGTATGCCTTCAAGAAAAGCATCTCCCGGATACATCATAGTATATGAACAGTCTTCTTG
This sequence comes from Aedes albopictus, assembly GCF_035046485.1. Taxonomy (NCBI): domain Eukaryota; kingdom Metazoa; phylum Arthropoda; class Insecta; order Diptera; family Culicidae; genus Aedes; species Aedes albopictus. The sequence goes on from NC_085136.1 coordinate 156,429,294, forward strand.
AATTTATCCTCAAGGTGTATTCGCTTCTTTTAAGTTTTTAAAAAACATAAAATAAATTCACAAAATACCGTATCTTCATATATATATATATATATATATATATATATATATCCTCAAAAGTTGGAATTTATATACGAGAAGTTCATTGGAACGTCACCACAAACACCAAACACGCCAAACGGAATCCTCTCTAAAATGTATTCAAGATCTAAATATTCATTCTAAGCTTTAAAGTTTCATGTAACAAAACTCTGATTTTCTGTGAGAAAATCTACGGAAGATCAAGTGTGTAAGTGTTTGCATTGTCCACTTAGAATCCGTACGCGCTGCATATTTTCTAGTGACACGCTTAGTTTACTCATAAACTATTCCTCTTTTAATGGTGAAAATTTCACCGGTTTTCGTACAACGAATCAAAAGATATACCAGAATGAAAATAAGACGAACAAAAAAATCTAGCACAAACGCCTTGAAAATTCAACATTTTCAAGCGCGACTATAGCAAAAAGCTTAAATATCGCCAAAACTATCATTTGTTACGCGCTCAAATGTTATTGATCATGACATGAGAAGATGTCCCCTGCCGATTGGAGTTCGTGTTCATGGAGAAATTTACTACGAATATCATGGCATGGCGGGTAGTCCTCCTTTGGACACCGTTTTAGTAACAACATGATGATCAACTCAAAATTGTACAAGATCTAAAGCCTCAGAAATCACTAGCAATTTTTAAAACACCGCAAAGGACCAAAGAAGATTTGGCTTGGATTCGAAAGTTGTCACTACAGTCGAAAGATTTTCAGAGGCAACGCAAAAATTGAGTAGTGTTTTTCAAAATAACTCTTTCATAGTCTCCAATATACTACATCCATTCAAACGCCCCCATTTCCATAACTGAAAAAAATACTGGTCAAAACGATTAGGAATCTAAGAAAGACAGGAAAACCGACTCCGGACACTGCACTATAAAATATGTTTCCAAAAAAGCTTGATACTACAAATTTTACAGTTAGACAACTTTTGAAGGAAGTTTACATTAGTAAAATTAAAAAATAAAAGTAATAATTTTAATGATATTTTTTCATGAAGGCGCTCTAAAATATGCATGTTTTGAAAGGTTGACATTTTCACAAGCCAGTTTATTCCAGAGATATTCGTGATTCCGTGTGTACGGATTCTAAATGGACATGATTTATGTTAAGGAGCATCCATTTAGTACGTCATGCACAATTTAGGACTTTTAGCCACTCTCCCCCATTCGTGCGAGGTTTTCGTATATTTGATATATTTTCCGAGCCCACCCTCCCCCTTATAAGCGTGACGTACTTTATGGATCCCCCCTTTCTTCTTCTATTTCCTTCCATTACTAATATCATCACTAAATGTGCTGCGATTGTTTCCTACGACGGATGTCACACAATTATGCAGCAATAATTACCGTAAAACTGGGTAACATTGATTAGCGGTGTAACTCACCTTGATTTTTGTCGTGGAATGTTCAAGATTTGATTTTTCCTGAAGAATAGTCAAGGTGATCAAAGGTTCCCCGCTGATCAATGTTACCCCGTTTTACGGTACTTCTCCCTATCAAGAATTCGATATAGATGGTAGAGAATAATGCGATAGGGTAGGTGTTCCAATATTCGCTGCCCCCAAGCAATTCTTATGGAGGGTGGTGAATACTGGAGCAGGAGTGGCAATACTGATTTATGGAGCTAAAATTTTATGAAAACTTTTTTATTCTTAATTTTTTTGAGTAAACTTAAAGCATCCAAAGCATCCAGCGTTTTCATATCATTTGGATGTGTTTTACTTTACAAAAAAATCATTCATATCGATCTATACAGCGAAAGGCTGAATAATACAGGGTGGCGAATACTGCTACATGGCGAATTCTCGAACACCAACCCTATATGGAATCATGCGATAGTGTGTGATAATGGCTTACGAGTAGATCAACAATGCAACACCGCACTGCCTAGTGCTATTCGAATCTTTGTCTCAGTCGGACTCGTGGTCGTGATTCTTCGCGCCGATAACAAAGTTACGGTTGTTTTTATTTCACAGTGCAAAAAATACGCGAATATTTTAAAGTTTTGATCATTTTCTTTAACATTAAATTAATTCAAGCGTGTCGATATCATAAAAAGTTTATTTTTTACAGAAAAAGATACAATTATTTTTAAAAGCTTAATCTCGGTTTATTTCTACCGAGATTTAGACAGCCGAACAGTACTCCGAAAGAATGAAAATGTTACTGGACATGGCCAACTTTCATCTAAAGAAAATAATTTTTGTCTAAAACAAAATTCCGTTGTAAACTTTTAAAACTCAAATATGGTTTTGTTGCATTTGATACTTTGGGCTGTTTGGTTGATGCTCAGGAACCAATGATAAAATTTTGTTTACTTTCGATAGCCTAAAAAATGTTGCGCAGTGTTTGTTATGAATTATTTTGGCTGATTACTTCTAATATTCCATGTCGTTTTAGCTGTTCTAAGTGCGTCGCTAATATAAAAAGTATTCGAAAAGAACGCTGAAATCAAACGTTGAACACAAAACGTTACTGCGTCCGAATAAAAAAACAGATATTTTTTTAATTGATTTCTAGTTCAAAAAAATTGTGTTTTAATAGTGAATTGTACAAAACAACATAAAAACACAATGCATGCCTGGTTTGGAATCTAGGAACAGATAGAAAATACTAAAATTTCTTACAAAACAACATTTTTGCACATTTTTCCAAACCTGCTTTTCAGAAACAACTCGAGAATTAAAATTCGAATTGTTATGACTTACAGAATACCATTTAAATCCAATCAGCAACTGAAGTTCTACATTTTAAGACTGAATTATTAAACACAAAAAAGTAGATTTATCACCCCACTTACGATTTGATTTGTTTTTATTGTTAAGTAAAGTTAAGTAAACCAGTTTATATAAGAAAAAAGCTTTTATATGGATTGTATCGTAAAATAATTAGCAATGTTTATGACGTTATATCTCAACACTGAATTAAATAAGTCTTTTTATTTCGGTTCTACTAGCAAATCTTTACGATTTAGTTAAATATGAGTCCAACATTTCTTTATTTTAGAATCTTAAGTATTATTGAAGTATGGATAGATTAATGCATGTCACAAAATAAAAATCTGATCAAAATTCGGTTTCTTAAAATATTTCCTCGCAATTAAATAGTTTGTAGCGAGTAAAATTTGTAATGAAAAAAATGTGGAAAAAACATCTTGTTGGGGATTACGCACACTTTATATATTACATAACACCGGTTTTCGAAATAGATATTTTCTATACAAAAAACATCATCAACTTATTATCGGACTGTAAAAAAAGCGTAAATTTAGTTCTTTGCTATAACTACTCCTCTATTATGTACATCGAATAATAAAAAAAGGTTTTTTCGCTTTGTATAATTTTAATTGACATCAACGTGATTAGATGGAACACCATCAAACTGAATACCTGAAAAATGCGTTATTTTCAGTGATTCGAAATACTTTAAAATTCAGAGGAAATTGTCCTTGGTGATCGTGAGAATTGTACCTATGTATGTATTTGCTTAATGAGCCGGATTTTTGTTTTTTCTTATACTTGCTTCCACATTTTTTTTGCAAATTAATTTTTTTGTGCCGAATTTTTAAAACATGTGTTTAGTTTTCGAGCAAAGCTCAAGTAAAATGACTATTTCTAGAAAGTTGCAGTTCGATTTCTTTTTCAATGATTTATACTATATTTCTAAACATCAAATTACTATTTTTGGGTATTTGGCATCTCAGTCTGATTTGGTCAATCAAAAACAACTATATGTTTTCTTAGTCCGACGTTTCGGTTCTTAAGGTCCAATAAATCAGACTGAGATGCCAAAAACCCAAAAATATTATCCAACGTACAGTCGATCATCCAGTTAACCGTTCAGCTATCGCGCGATCAGCCGTCCTCTGCAGCACCGCGCTGTTGCTGTGTACAACGAACGAGCTTTTTTAAGCGAGTTTTACACAATACAACAGCGCGATCAGCGAAAGGTTAAACATCAAATTACTTGTATGTTGAACCTAATCTTTTGAAGCCGTTTTCATCATTGCTAATAACTTTTCGATACAGTCCTTATACGAATGCTTTGCTCGGCAAAATTACAGTTTCTGTTTCTGAATCAGTAGTTGTACTTGAGTTCAAGTGTGCTTAGTAATAAGAATCCAAAGTGCCTAGAACTGAAATACAAAAAAAAATGTCATCGACCGAATGTCTCCACTCACCTGACTCATTTTGCTACGTCTGTGGAGAGTTTATAAGCTCCCGTGTGAAAAAGTGTTCAATTTCTGATGGAGCTAAATTAAGACAAGCATACCAAGAATATTTTGGCCTGGAAATCAAAAACCAAGACAAATATTGGGTTCCACATTTCGTTTGTCAGAGTTGTGCTGTTGGATTGCTTAGTAGGTTTTAGATAAATTGACAATTTTATTAGTAACAATATTTCAAACGCGCGTAATTTGTTGGAGTTCTGATAAACCGAACTATTTGCCATTTTGAATAATTTCCACTGTTTTTATCCGTAAATTGCCGGAAAACAATTTCCGTATGTGTTGTGGGTACGAATTTCTTCTACAGAATGTTAGTAATATAGTTCACAATTAATTGGGATGAACAACTTTCTTATCAGTTAGGTCTAGTATGTTTGCCACCATCGATGGTTTTCATATGGTAAATAGTTCGGTTTAGCAGAACCCTGACCAATTGCTTTTGAAAACAACTCTATTTTAAAGCCGTAGGTCGTACTTTAGCCCTACTATACAATTCACTATTTGAAAAGTAGAGATGCTTTCAGCCATCTAAATAATGAATTTATTTAAAAATTCTTTCTACTAGAATTAGTATAAACCTCTTTTATATAGTGGCTATGGATTTTAGGTAGGACTGAAATACGACTTGACAGAAAAGGCCGTCTTCAAAAGCAATTATGCCCTGTTGAAATTTTGATACCGCATTTGAGCTTTCTAGCTTATTTTTCAATAGAAACAAAAAAAAATATAATATGTTTTCTCTTCAAAGAACCAGCAAAAGATAGATCAGCAAGGTTGAAATTTGACAGGCCAAGAATTTGGAGTCAGCCAACTAGCCATCAAAATGACTGTTATTTTTGTTTGGCAAAAATCTTTCGCGGGAGGAACTTAAATATTTATCCAAATATTCCTTCATCACAAGCTCCAACCCTGTATGCTGGACCAAGCGGATCTGGTCTAAGTCGCACAAATGTCTCTGCAACTGGTGATGCTCGAAGGGTTTCAACTTCAGATATGGAAGAACAACAAGTGGCAGCAGCTGAACAGATCGTCGATCATACTTCAGAAAACGTTGCATCAAGTGTTAATCAGAAATTACGGCCTGTTGACAATGGCAAACCAGAGGTAAATTACTAAATGTGCTTGAAAAGCTTTAGCTAAATTTCTGTTCACTTTTTCAGATGCTTTGGCGATCTGATGACTGCAATCATCATCCAGATGATTTTTGTTACATTTGTGGTTACTTTATTACCAGGACAACAACCAAACATACATTGCGAAAAGATACCAAGTTATATGAAGCATACAAGCAATATTTCAACATCGAAGTCGAACATCAAGATAAACAGTGGGTGCCACATTATGCCTGTCATAATTGCACAAGACGGTTGCATGGTACAGTATTTAATTTAGAATGATTTTTTTATCTATACAATACTGCCATTCTAAGCGTATCTGTACCATGTTGTTTTTCAACGAGGTTGACCCATTCGCTCTAACAAAAACAATATTTTAAAATCAATGTCAGAAAGATACATAACGTTATTGTGCTATATTAAGCTATGAAACCTGATGAAAACAAAAATCCAATTAATTTTAAATGGCTTTGTAACTGAGAAAAATGCTACTTGCATTGAATTCAACATAGTTCAGATATGCTTAAAAGGGCAGAATAGACGTTCTATAACTTATTCATATGTTTACGTTTTACTGCTTTTTCTAACAAATGGTTGTGTCAGAAATCTGTTTTTATTTCACTCGAAAAATTTCTGGTATTTGAACCAAAAACAAAACAGTAGTTGGGTCTATGATGATGAATGGACCAATTTCGTTGATTCCAACACTTAGTCATAATAGAAGCCTCTTTTATATATAAAGTAGCCAATTTTATACAGCCAAGTTGTGATTCGCTGAAAGCTTTACTCATCTAATTTTCAAAAAACGACATAGAAGCATGAAATAACTAGCACATTTATTTTATAAATTAACTTTTATGAGCAAAAGATTCTGATCTTGGTGGACCATTGCTGCTTATGGTTGGACCAAATAAATGATCATGGATGAACCAACGAAACATGAAGACATTTTTTCGACTAACCTTTTCTTATTCCTTGTGAATCGCAGCGAAAATTGGACTTCAGGTCAGCATTGTCGTTCCGAAACGAATCGGTGTTGCAAGAAGTGATAACCAATTAATGTACGAGGCTTTCGGTTGGCCAAACGATCGGTAGCGGGCCGCAGATACCGCGCACGGAATCCGGATATGATATTAAAATGATGAAACTTCGGGAGCCTCGGTGTACTGGGCGAATTTCAGGACGAGCAGCTATCCATACGGTCGGGGCGCGATGGCAAAGGCTCTGTTATTTGATATAATGTACGTAGAGATCAAATATTTGCAATTTCAAAACTCTTCCACTTCATTTTGAGACCGACGAACGTTTTGAAATTGACATCGCGCGCAAAGAAAACTGTAAACAAACTAAGCCGGACCTAGTAACCAACGGTGTAATGGTTTGGTCCAACCAAGATTACACCGTTTCGGTATTTTCATAAATAAACTGCATTCAAAAATATTTCGGGGAAACGGTCCATTCGGGGAAACGGTTCATTCGGGGAATCGTTTTTCGAGGGAAAAACTTTCGGAGAAACTTCTTTCGGGGTACTGGTTTTCGGACAAATTTCGGTCAACCGCCAAAGAAGGTTAGATATTTTTGCAATAGAATAACGAAAAAAGATCAGGAAATGAAAAAGAATTTCTATGTTCTCGATGCTACAAACTGAGCATTTTTGGTGCTCCACTAGGGCTTCTAGAAAGCCTTTCTAAAACCATTAATAATTTAAATATTTGGCGGTAATTTAATTAAAACCGATGTGATTTCAATGAAGAAAGAGTCATATTTTGTCATTAGTGAGAGTGTAGTTTGAGTTTTTAAGAAAACAATACATTATTTTGGGTTTTCAAAATTGGTCCAACCATGATCAGTTTTTGGACTGGCCCATTCATCATCATCTACCCTACTTCTAATGTATTTTCCAACAATACCACAAAGAAGTCAAGATGCATGCTCTCGGTTTTTACAAGGCAGCCATTTTTTTAATTCTCTCATATATGTCTTTATTTTTTTTTTAAGATAATTTTTAATCTTTCACAGAAATGTCTTCTTGAGTGCTACTAGAGAATTGTTGAGGAATTCTTCCTGAGATTTCTTAGAAAATTTTACATACTTAGTTTCGACTGTATACACTTTGAAGATGAATGCAATTGAATTCCTAAAGTAACTTTGATGTTCTGCACACCGCAAATTTTTAGCTGCCTTGTATTTGATTGGGCCGATTTTTTGGTTGTGATAAGTTTCAGGTAAAGCTAACTTCCATCCTAAACTCAGCAAAATTAATTGAAAGGCAACCCAGAGATTTCGGTGGGTGTAAAGTGATTGCCACTGGAGTTCCGAAGAAAACCACCAGGGTGATGTTTCAATGAAAGAGAATTATTGTATGAAAGAGGAATAAAATGAAATGTAACATGGGTCATTCCATACCAAATCGACAAATCGATTGGCACATGATATTCCAAGTAATGTTCAAAGTAATTTCAGCAGGTCGGAAATGGCTTATAATGGCCTCAGCTCGATTTGTAACACTCGGAGATTATCCGTTCAACCTACACACTATTTTTAAATTTTGATTATTTTTGAAAAAAATCCGTAAATCGCATTACGTATTTACTGATTTCTGATCAGCCAGGAATCATACCGCTTATCTTTTTATGTCTCTAAAAAGGTTTTTCTGTGTAGAATCTGATAAAAATAATCTCAATATGGTTTTCCTGACATTTCTCTCAAATTTATACGTTTTAATCCGATTTTGATAGATATCTCAAGAACACCCCTTTTATTTCTCGATTTTTCAATTTTAAAAGATTTTTCTGAGAGTTTCCCACTTTTTTCGCTTATTTGTACAGAGTAAAATAAGTATAACCTTCGTGGGATATTGTAAAAGTTGGGTTTCGAGTTATCAGAAAAATTAGCTCCTATTGAATAATATTCAGTTGTTTACTTATAATAGTCATTTATTGCGTTTAACTGTTTCAAAATCAGAATCCCTTACATATATAGATGACAGTAGTCTAAAAAACAGACCAATAAATAAAAAACAATATAAATATAAATATTTTCATCATGAAGAAATCTTCGTTATTAGAGAAAAGTTATAGGATCAGCGTACCATTAAAAATCTTACGCGCCTAAATTTATCCTAACCGTAAACAGACTGTTACGGCACCGATTAATTCAGTTCATTTTAACATCATGGGTGCTCACTCCTGAAAAAAAGTACAAAAAAGACAAAACAACAGTTGAAACTTTGCCTTCAGTAGGACTAAACTGGGAGCACCATGTTGAAAGGTAGGAACTGTACCGTGTAGGCACCAAACTCTGCGCAAAACCCACTAAGCTCAAAAGTTTTTCTTCCAATACAAATTGTTTAAGAGTTCCAAAATTAACTAAATTTTCTCCCAATTACTGTTTTTTCTAGTTGACGTTACATCTAAAAATAGTGCTGAAAAGCATGAAGTCTGATGAATATTTGTCTATAATCAACTAAAAATTGACCAAAATGTCACTTAAGCCACTATGTATCTGGGGGCCCCTCAATTGAAACAGATAGTTCACAATACTGACTTTTATTTCTACTTTATCTACGGTAGAACTATAAGCACAACATCTTATTATTGTTTATCATTGTTCTATCTATGCCAGTTCATTATAGGAGTCCGTTGGGACTGTTCAGCGATTACAGGCAGTGTAGCTCAGAGGAGAATCAATGTACAATTACGACTAGAGCGTTTGTTCGAATGGTTGGGTGGAGGATGGAAAACATTTCTTTATGGTGATTTCAAAGACTAAACATTTGTCATGTATTAGAGTGAATTTTTGATAAGATCTAGAGTCTAGACCAACAGGTGCTCCTCTCACATGTTGGTCTAGTAAGTTGAAAATTCAATCCCACAACAATATCAAACTTGTTTAGGGTAGTATATTAATTATATTGATTAAATGTTTATGTAATTTAGTTTTTTTACTATTACGAATGATATGCTCGATAGGTGATATAATATATGTAATACATGACGATAATAATATTAACCAATGAATGTCATACTGTAGGTTCACATTTCCCTAAATACTCGAAGCACTACTTTAAAATTGTCTATCGTTGTTAATACAAATATTACTCTGTACAAAGAAGCGGAAAAGATGGGAAACTGTCAAAAAAATCTTTTAAAATTAAAAAATCGACAAAAAAGAGGGGTGTTTTTGAGAAATCTTTCAAAATAGGATTAAAACACATAAATGATAGATAAATTTCAAGAAATCCGTGTTGTGATTATTTCTATCAGATTCTACGCAGAAAAAGCTTTTTAGGGACATAAAAAGATAAACAGAGTGACTTCTGGCTGACCAGATATGAGTGAATGCATATTGCGTTTTACGAGATTTTTTCAAAAATAATTAAAAATTCAAATTTTGTTGTGGATTGAACGAATGATCTCCGAGTGTTAGAAATCGAGCTGAGAGTTTTTTAAGGCAGGCTCTATTCAACTAGAATATATAAATTAGTATTTGAAAGATTAGTGGCAAAAACATATGAAAAATTTGTCGATTTGACATGGAATGACCCACATTTTATTTGGATGAATACAAAATGTATCAAGTATCGTAAAACTTTAGTATGGTAAAACATGTATTTTCAACGCAATATGGTATATCAAGATAAGCACTTCAGGTTTGAAATATTTTTGGGAGAAAAGGTATTATTTATTAGTCATTTTAGAAATTTGTAAAACTTAAATCTTCTCTGAGCAGCATTACCATTTTTTAAATATTTCTATGTGTTGTATTATAGATTTACTCAGGAAAGAATGAAAACTATTTCATACTTGCCATAACAAAATCTTGTACAATTTTTATACCATCAAAAACTGTTAGCAGAATGTTTATGTTATATTTACTATTTATTGATTCCTTTTAAATTCTCAATTATTCAAATACAAATATTCAAACAAATTTCAGGTTGGTACCAAGGAGAAAACAGATTAATGGAATTTGCTGTGCCTCGGATTTGGCATTCACCTTCAAATCATCAAACCGACTGTTATTTTTGTGTTGTGAATTTGGCTAGTGGTCAAAAAAAGTCAACTTACCCTGATATCCCTTCATCACGTGCGCCAATTCCACATTCCGCTGAACGCCCCATACCTCAACGTACCTGTGAAACGGCTGTTAGTACCACTACAATATCGACAGTTAGTGGAAGTTCTGTCCCAAGTAGTGAGTCTTTACAACTTCAAGGAGGAGTGCTCAATATTCCACATTATCCGAATCAAACGGAAATAAATGATTTGATTCGTGACCTTGCACTCCCTAAAAACAAAAGCGAATTATTGTTATCTAGGCTGAAGCAATGGAGTTTGCTGGATGAATCCGTCAGAATAACATCCCAGAGAACTCGCGATGAAGAGTTTTCCTCCTATTACACCAGCGAAGATGGAATTTGCTTTTGTAGAGATATCGAGGGTGGGTATTTCTATCTATTCGGATGACAACAGCATCAAAACGAAGAAAACTGTATCTCTTTTTTTGCAGGTCTATTTTCTGAAATCGGCATTCCATTGATTGTAAGAGACTGGCGGCTCTTTATTGATGGCTCTTCAAAAAGTTTGAAGGTTGTGCTACTGCACAACCGCGTAAAAAGCGAGCAGTACCCATCTCTACCCATTGCACACTCCATTCTCCTGAAAGAAAGTTATGCCACAACAAAATTGTTATTCAACAAAATTCAGTATGAAAAATTTGGTTGGGAGGTAATAGGCGACTTTAAAATGATTGGTTTCCTAATTGGATTACAAGGAGGGTATACTAAATTCCCTTGTTTCCTGTGCCTGTGGGACAGCAGAGACACAGAGAACCACTATAAAATTAAAAATTGGGAAATCAGAGCCCAATACAAAATCGGCGAAAAAAATGTTAAAAACGATCCAGTAGTGAACATGGAAAAAATTTTAATGCCACCTCTTCATATAAAACTTGGTTTGATTAAGCAATTCGTGAAAGCATTGAATAAGGATTCGGAATCATTTAAGTTTATAACAAAACTGTTTCCGAAACTTTCCGAGGCAAAAATAACTGCCGGTGTTTTTACAGGACCACAAGTAAAAAAACTTATAAAATCGGAATCGTTTCCGAAATTATTGAATGAGAAAGAAAAGGCAGCCTGGAAAAGCTTTCGAGATATAGTTCAAGGATTTTTAGGGAATAATCGTGATCCAAGATATGAGGCCATAGTACATGAACTGATGAAAAATTTTGAAACCATGGGGTGTCGAATGTCACTAAAGGTGCACATTCTTCATTCTCATTTGGATAAATTTAAAGAAAATATGGGTGTATACTCAGAGGAACAAGGCGAACGTTTTCATCAAGATATAAAACATATGGAGCAACGATATCAGTGCCAAGCAACATCGAAAATGATGGGTGATTATGTGTGGAGTCTCATGCGAGACACAACAACGGAGTATACGCGTCAACCTATTTCGAAATTGCATTTTTAAGTATATTATAGTATGTTATTTTTCAAATAAAAATGTGTGCAAAATGTGTATATTCGAAATATATTTCCTAAAATGTCTCATTCGCATCCAAATAGCTACATTACTGGGAAGAAATCACTTAAGATATATATATATATATATATATATATATATTATATATAGCCAAGGGCTGAAAATCTCGATAATAAAGAAAAAAAAAAATATATATATATATATATATATATATATATTTATACAGGGGGTAGACAAAATGTTTGAGATAGGCAAATTTTATTCGTCTCAAAAAATTTTCAATGAGCTATAACTTTTTGGTTATTATGGTTCATCAAAAATTCTCAAATTTTCACTGCGATTTGTCCCAGCTAAACTATAATTTGTACAAAATTGGGCTTTGCCGGCTAACCCTACATTAAGTTAGAGCAATTTCAGCAAAATGCTTCTTTTCTGAGAGCTATTTTTAAAAGTGTTATATCTCAGGGTATAGTTAACGTAATTTAACGAAACTTTGAACATTCATTATTAATATCTTGATCTTTGAAAAACATTTGACTCAACTGAATTTTTTACACAAGAAGGAAAGTTAAAGCGATTGAAATATTTTTTTCAATATATACAACCAAAGCAAAATTTTTGACATCGTATGAAAATTTATGAAAGTGATTTTTGTTTACTTGAAAAGCCTCCAATACATCTTAATATAAATATATTTGAAACGTAAGTAACAAAACGGCCATCCATAATATAGAAAAGGTAATGCAAATATGTCAAAATCGTATAATGTTTAGAAATTCTCACTTGAAAATTAAATCCGCTTTAACTTTCTTTCTTATAAAAAAAATTCAGATAAGTCAAATGTTTTTCAAAGACCAATAAATTAGTAATGAATGTTCAAAATTTCGTTAAATTACGTTAACTGTACCTTGAGATATAACACTTTTAAAAACAGCTCTCAGAAAAGAAGCATTTTGCTGAAATTGCTCTTACTCAATGTAGGGTTAACCAACAAAACCCAAACCTGTACAAATTATAGTTTACTAGCTGGACAAATTGCAGTGAAAATTTGAGAATTTTTGATAAACTACGCAAAAAGTTACAGTTCATTGAACATTATTTGAGACAAAAAAATTTTGCCTATCCCAAACATTTTGTCTACCCCCTGTATATACATATATATATATATATATATATATATATATATATATATATATATATATATATATATATATATATATATATATATATATTTATTTGGACACCGTCTAAGATATTCCTATCAAACAGTGAATATTGCTTCTTATTCTATTCTTAAATATAGTTTTGCTAATACTAAAATCATACATATAATAATCACAATTAAATAAGGCCGGAACAAATATCATTTTCTTCTTTTGTCACTTTGCTGTTTGACTCGTCAAGGGGGGGACAATAATAAATAAATGGATTTTGTGAGAAAATACCCGAACAATTAGGCAAAATCACAAAACTCATCGGATTTGTTAAGGAATTTTGTGAGTAGCCCAGATTTCGTAAAAAAAAATTTCATTTTCGTTAAAATTTTATTTTTGCCCCCCTCTCAAAAATGTGAAATCTGGTCAAAATTTTGCGAGGGGGGGGGGGGGGGTGACATTAGAAGAAATGGAAATTTGTTCCAGCCTAATCGACAACATTCTACAAACGGGTTAAAAAAGCTCCTATGGCCGTCATTTGGTAATCTTAAAAAATCATGCTCTCTCAATGTCCTGGATGGAGCATGAATGTTCAGCATTGCCAATAGAGGACTACATTCTATATTTCCTTGCAGCAAATCAAAAATAAATAATATACGTAACATTTCACTTCTTTCGCTCAAAGTTTCTAGATTGATCAGCCTACATCTGTTTGCATAAGGCGGTAAGCCAATGGAATCATTCCAGGTAGAGATCGCATCGCATATCTAATGAATCTTCTTTGGACACTTTCGAGTATAATTTGTCTAGGAGCCCAAATTTGAATGGCATATTCCAATATACTTCTAACTAGGGATATATATATATATTTATATATATATATATATATATATATATATATATATTTATTTATTTATTTATTTATCTAGATCTCTATAGGAATAAGGAAGTTAAAGGAGAATTGTTAAAAAAATTTTTACGAACAATCTTGGATCTTTAAAGAAACTATGATGAAATTCCTGTAAACATCAATGAAAAAACATAGAATAGAGGTATCATGAAATACTTTTTTGGTATAACCGGTAGAAGCAATGCGTGAATGGTTCTCTGGAATAATATCGAATGTTTCATCTCGGAAGAACTTTAGAATAAAATAGAGAAGTTCCATGCAAAAAATCGACAACTGTTACAGGATTCCATGAACTAAAGAAACCCTAAAGGGGGATATCTGGATGAATTTATGAAAGATATTCTGGAGTTTCTAATCAAGTAGTTTTTGAAGGGCCTTTCAATGTAATGAAGAGAAACTCTGGCGTTTAGTGTAATGTGATTGGTTTCAATTACTGTTTTCAGAAAAATGATACTGTCGCTAATCGCCTGGCGACCCAAGCCCCCGGTTTGTTTCCCGGACTTTGTGCACTTCTCGGTGATTGCAAAGGCAGCGAAGAAAGACCTTCGAATCCAGGCAGAGTTCATGGTCGAACAACCAACGAAAATATAATATTTGTGAGGTTCATTGTAAAAATACGGTATTGTGTGATAAACCTTTTTTCAGGAAACAAAAAATTTAAAACCATCTGCACACATTTCCCACATTTTCAGAATATCAGACTAATATTCATATGAACTTCCGAGCTTTATGAAGAATTAATTAAAATGCGGTAGTTTATTGGATTTGTTTACCTTAGATCAAAAATAAAGATTTTTATGATACGGTAAAGAGTGCATATGAGTTAGTTTTGAGAAACACATTTTTTACGATTGATTTGAACTTACGGAATTACGTGAATTTGTTTCATGAAAATTCGAAGTTTTGATCATAAATATAGATTATAAAAATATTTTGAATAAGCTTGTGTAGTTTGTTAATTATCATACGAATATTGCGAATTTGTTTCATAAAACAGATAGATTTTGATAATATTTTGTTTTGAGGTTGGTCTTCTTAGGAATTCCTCATAGAAAACCAGATTTTGTAAATTTGTTTGGAATTTCTGAATAGCAATTCATGAAGCTTAAGGTAACATGCTGTGCCATTGAACTTTAATACAAATCAATGATTTTTATGCTTGTTTCTAATAGTTTGCCTCGCATTTTTGAAATAGTAAAAAAAACGGTTAATTCGGCATTCACGTTGCTGAAAAAGTATCATCATACCAAGTTAGCATATAGAATGGTACTCCAACCCAATATTTGCAACAGGTTTGTAAGAACAATATGTTTTGCTTTCTTGTACTCGTAGATGAGGTTCATACGTTAGCATACCACAAAATTTAACGGGATTTTTAGCAGAGACTGAAATGTATCAGAAAGACGAGAAAACATTTTCCATGGTAATTTTTGTTCAAATTGCAAGCCAGTAACGTCTCCTACTGAATTACCTAAACCTCTTTTTACGTCCATCATTGGCTGATTGATAAAAAATCTGTCGCTAATAGAATAGGCAAACTCAAAACTTATACATTTCTTTGACACATCTACATATTCAAGAGAAGTGTTAAAACATATAAAAGTTTTGTTAAAACAAGCCATTGTTTTAATGGCAGAATTTTGTATCGTTCAGCCAATGATGAACGTATAAAAAGGTGAAAGTATACTTATTGAACTTCCCGTAAAAATAGAAAGAGAAAATCGATGAAAAGAAATCGATCATTGCAGACACGTCGTTATGAAACTTAACGCGAGATATATATTTGGAGCTTAGATTGATATTCCTAAGAATTTCTCACAGAAAACCAAATATTTAAAAATTTCTTCGAGAGATATGGAATTTTTTCTTTTCTGCTTGAGACCCTGTGGTCCCCAGAACTTGTTCCGTGTCCACCGGGTGCCCAGCATTGGGTGAAACTATAATTTTTGGTTCTATTGGATTACACACGGAATTGTGCAAATTTTGAGGTGTCGCAGGTTCTTTTATCATAGAAAATTGAGCTGTTGGAAATTGTAGACTAATTTCCTTCCGTGCCTAATGAGTTCCGAGTTCCCTTTAACCATCTAAATGTACGGAGTCAGTTGAAATTACGAGAACATGTAGTGTAAGAGTTTAATGTAACGAACTACAGTATTAGAAGGGTTAGGAGAGCCGCGTCTCGGAGAATTCAGGCATGAGAGTATAATGTAAGTAATAAGCTAAGTAAAATGTGAATTATTGAAATAAAATACCAATTCTTTGCAGTCTCGAAACCGTTAGCTGCTGTCGAGAGGTTTGATTACATTCCGAGAAAGTTGCGTCCCTAACATGACCATTTCTGCCAGATACCCTGTGGTCCCCTGAACCTGTTCCGTGGCCACCGGGTGCCCAGCATTGGGTAAAACTATAATTTTTGGTTCTATTGGATTACACACGGAATTATGCAAATTTTGAGGTGTCGCATGATGGGGTTCTTTCATCATCGAAAATTGACCATTTCTGCCAGATACCCTGGGGTCCCCTGAACCTGTTCCGTGGCCTCCGGGTGCCCAGCGTTGGGTAAAACTAAAATTTTTGGTTCTACTAGACTACACACGGAATTGTGCAAATTTTGAGGTGTCGCATGATGGGGTTATTTTGGAATCAAAAATTGGCCATTTCTGTCGGAGACCCTGTGGTCCTCAGAACTTGTTCCGTGTCCACCGGGTGCCCAGCATTGGGTAAAACTATAATTTTTGGTTCTATTGGATTACACACGGAATTATGCAAATTTTGAGGTGTCGCATGATGGGGTTCTTTTATCATCGAAAATTTACCATTTCTGCCAGATACCCTGGGGTCCCCTGAACCTGTTCCATGGCCACCGGGTGTCCAGCATTGGGTAAATCTATAATTTTTGGTTCTATTGGATTACACACGGAATTATGCAAATTTTGAGGTGTCGCATGATGGGGTTCTTTTATCATCGAAAATTGACCATTTCTGCCAGATACCCTGGGGTCCCCTGAACCTGTTCCATGGCCACCGGGTGTCCAGCATTGGGTAAATCTATAATTTTTGGTTCTATTGGATTACACACGGAATTATGCAAATTTTGAGGTGTCGCATGATGGGGTTCTTTCATCATCGAAAATTGACCATTTCTGCCAGATACCCTGGGGTCCCCTGAACCTGTTCCGTGGCCTCCGGGTGCCCAGCGTTGGGTAAAACTAAAATTTTTGGTTCTTCTAGACTACACACGGAATTGTGCAAATTTTGAGGTGTCGCATGATGGGGTTATTTTGGAATCAAAAATTGGCCATTTCTGTCGGAGACCCTGTGGTCCCCAGAACTTGTTCCGTGTCCACCGGGTGCCCAGCATTGGGTAAAACTATAATTTTTGGTTCTACTGGATTACACACGGAATTATGCAAATTTTGAGGTGTCGCATGATGGGGTTCTTTTATCATCGAAAATTGACCATTTCTGCCAGATACCCTGGGGTCCCCTGAACCTGTTTCATGGCCACCGGGTGTCCAGCATTGGGTAAATCTATAATTTTTGGTTCTATTGGATTACACACGGAATTATGCAAATTTTGAGGTGTCGCATGATGGGGTTCTTTCATCATCGAAAATTGACCATTTCTGCCAGATACCCTGGGGTCCCCTGAACCTGTTCCGTGGCCTCCGGGTGCCCAGCGTTGGGTAAAACTAAAATTTTTGGTTCTTCTAGACTACACACGGAATTGTGCAAATTTTGAGGTGTCGCATGATGGGGTTATTTTGGAATCAAAAATTGGCCATTTCTGTCGGAGACCCTGTGGTCCCCAGAACTTGTTCCGTGTCCACCGGGTGCCCAGCATTGGGTAAAACTATAATTTTTGGTTCTACTGGATTACACACGGAATTATGCAAATTTTGAGGTGTCGCATGATGGGGTTCTTTTATCATCGAAAATTGACCATTTCTGCCAGATACCCTGGGGTCCCCTGAACCTGTTTCATGGCCACCGGGTGTCCAGCATTGGGTAAATCTATAATTTTTGGTTCTATTGGATTACACACGGAATTATGCAAATTTTGAGGTGTCGCATGATGGGGTTCTTTCATCATCGAAAATTGACCATTTCTGCCAGATACCCTGGGGTCCCCTGAACCTGTTCCGTGGCCTCCGGGTGCCCAGCGTTGGGTAAAACTAAAATTTTTGGTTCTACTAGACTACACACGGAATTGTGCAAATTTTGAGGTGTCGCATGATGGGGTTATTTTGGAATCAAAAATTGGCCATTTCTGTCGGAGACCCTGTGGTCCCCAGAACTTGTTCCGTGTCCACCGGGTGCCCAGCATTGGGTAAAACTATAATTTTTGGTTCTACTGGATTACACACGGAATTATGCAAATTTTGAGGTGTCGCATGATGGGGTTCTTTTATCATCAAAAATTGACCATTTCTGCCAGATACCCTGGGGTCCCCTGAACCTGTTTCATGGCCACCGGGTGTCCAGCATTGGGTAAATCTATAATTTTTGGTTCTATTGGATTACACACGGAATTATGCAAATTTTGAGGTGTCGCATGATGGGGTTCTTTCATCATCGAAAATTGACCATTTCTGCCAGATACCCTGGGGTCCCCTGAACCTGTTCCGTGGCCTCCGGGTGCCCAGCGTTGGGTAAAACTAAAATTTTTGGTTCTTCTAGACTACACACGGAATTGTGCAAATTTTGAGGTGTCGCATGATGGGGCTATTTTGGAATCAAAAATTGGCCATTTCTGTCGGAGACCCTGTGGTCCCCAGAACTTGTTCCGTGTCCACCGGGGGCCCAGCATTGGGTTAAACTATAATTTTTGGTTCTACTGGATTACACACGGAATTATGCAAATTTTGAGGTGTCGCATGATGGGGTTCTTTTATCATCGAAAATTGACCATTTCTGCCAGATACCCTGGGGTCCCCTGAACCTGTTCCATGGCCACCGGGTGTCCAGCATTGGGTAAATCTATAATTTTTGGTTCTATTGGATTACACACGGAATTTTGCAAATTTTGAGTTGTCGCATGATGGTGTTCTTTTGAAATAAAAAATTGGCCATTTCCGCCTGAGACCCTGTGGTCCCCAGAACCTGTTCCGTGGCCACCGGATAACCCGTGCCAACCAAATGGCCTCATCAGGTCCGGAACAACATTTATATAATGATTTGTCACTAACAGCGATTCAAAAACACTGTTTCCAGTCGAAATTATTATGATGTGCGAAAATTATGTATCATGTCACACTTAGATCCGCCCGCAGCAAAAAGGGGGAGGGTCAGGGGGGATCCCCACCATATCATTCTTTAGATATACTCTTCCCCTTGATGATGCTTCAAACCGATTGTAATTTGGTGGCCTAGTTTCGGAGAACGAGCCATTTGAAGCCACAAAGTCCCGGCTGGTTAAGGATTGTCCTACAGAAATGAACACCCCTAGTTCCCCATACAAATTTCGGTTTTGAACTGTGGGGCCGCGGTCCATTATTTTTCAAAAATTCCTTCACTATGACACTTCTGGGGTCCCAAACCCCTGTTACTTTTAATTTCATCCCATAGCGTGAACCACTGTTGAACGGTGTTATATTAAATCTAGCATCTATTGCTAAGAATTGATGTATAAGAGCAATATCCAATTCTGTTGATTACGTTTGAAAAAGTCAATGATCGCAAATGATGAAAAAACTGGAATAATCATAATTTCATCTGATTAAAGCCACCTAATAAAATCGATAACGACTTAGATTCCATAGCAAACCAGCTTGGACAGTAAACGGCGCAGGCAGTGAAAGAATCGTTTTCTTCCCGAGATTATCGCGAGACTTAACGCTGATTAACGGTGCACTTGAAACTAGCCGCTAATGTGCGAATGTTATAAATCTCAAAAGTTCCATTTCAAAATCACTCCGACCGGCGGCTTGCCGACGTTCCGCAAGCTGTTTGTATTTTAATCGCTTCATTTATGTCCTCGAGGCAGTCCCGGCACCTTAACAAGGTGATAAATTTCCCAAATATCTCCGTTGAATTGGAACGGAGCACTCGCCTCTCCATTCTTAGAAGTGTAATAAATTACGATGACCCCGGCCGAGCACTTAGGATTGTGCCTAAATACCTTGCACTACTGGGGCGAAGGGCCGCTCCGGCGGCTATGCTGGACAGAGGGCAGGGGGACGAAGAGAAATGATTCAATTAATTTCCCATCTTTATTTTGAAATTCATTTAGCTTTATTATTATTTCTAGCTTTATTTCGACCGGTTACGTCTTGAGTGGAAAATCGGACAAAATGAACCAGAAAAAAATTGCTTAAAACAACGTCCAACAACCGGCGAGAATGAAAAGAAATGACCTCTGATTCGGGATGCCCCGTGCAAGGCCATAACCGTAAGGTGCGAGAAACCAGGGAAAAAAGAGTCCGGGTTAAATTAAGATATCTTGCCTCATCGCATGGTGTCCTCTTGGTTGGCAGCTGTCCTGGACCGACCCGGGCCCGGGCACTCCGAAAGCGTATACTTTATTCAATTTGATTTTTATTTCGGTGCAACGGCAGCAACGCAGCAGCATCCTAAGAGAAACACAAAAAAAACGACAAGGAGGAACCATTTTCCTTCGTCTTTATTTCTTTGAGATGATACCGAAAACCTAGCATCTTCTTTTGGCTTCCCAAATGTTTACACATATATTCACCCCAAGTCGGCTCGTTTGGCTCATTCGCTCTGGTTAAGCATCATTTCACTACCTCTCGCCGGCGCGGTGACGACGCCGCCGTGCTGCTGTGACTCCACACTGCAGTGCAACCCGGTATGAATGATGGGGAAAAGTGTGAAAGGTTCAAGAGATGATTGTGGCATCAAATGTGTAGATGTTTTGTTTTGATATCCAGATTTGATCTGTTTTATTACCCGTGTGGTTTAATACTTATAATCGTAATTATGTACACGAAAAGTCGTATATTGACAATAACAGTATCATATACGTACAATATTGTACACAATGATAGATTGCTAAGTATTCATTGCGCACACTTTTGTGTGGATTCAATCGCATTTTCATGTACAGGGGATAGACAAAATGATCGGGACAGGCAAAATTTTCCCTTCTCAAAAAAATTTCAAATAGCTGTAACTTTTCGAAAAGTACATCAAATATTCTCAAATTTTCACTGTAAGTTCATTAACTATTTTTGTATCAGTGGACAACATTTGGAAAAGATCGAACTATTTTGCACGAAGTTATAACGATTCTAAAAATTCTAAAAAAAAAATAGAATTTTCCGATAGCCAACTTTGAGCTGTTATATCTCCGGATTCAATGAACCGAATGCAATGAAATTTTGACCATTCATGACTTGTATAATGAGCTTTGAAAAACTTTTGACACAACTTAAAATTTTTAACACGGAAGAAAATTATAACGATTAGATTATTTTTCTAATGAAACACCAAATTTTCTTAAATTTCAACATCGTTTCAAAATTCAAGATACTAATTATAGTTCATTTAAATTCCCTCCGATTGTCTAGAATACATATATGTTTTGAAAGAAAGTAACAACATAGGAGGCAATTCATTGAAAAAGTAATGGGATGCATATTAAAAATAGACCATTTTACTAAAAAAAAATCATAAAATTATTGAAATTGCTATAACTTTTTCTCTTGTTAATAATTTAAAGTTGAGTCAAACGTTTTTCAGAGCTCATTATATAAGTCATAAATGGACAAAATTTCATTGCATTCGGTTCATTGAATCCGGAGATATAACAGCTCAAAGTTGGCTATCGGATAATTCTACCTTTTTCTGAAATGCTTATAACTTCGTGCAGAATAGCCCGATGTTTTCCAAATTTTGTCTACTCATACAGAACTAGTTGATCGACTTACAGTAAAAATTTGAGAATATTTGATGCACTTTTCGAAAAGTTACAGCTAATTGGACATTTTTTGAATAATTAAAATTTTGCCTGTCCCGATCATTTTGTCTATCCCCTGTAGTTCTTGTCAAACCAAATCTGTGTTCATGAGTTAATTCGTACCGACTTTTCGAACCCTCTAAGCAAAATACCCTCTATGAATGAGTTTAATCAGTTTTGTACCTTTTAATTCTGCCCTCCTTTGCTTATCCTTTGACAGATACGCGTATTTCGACTACCACTTGTAATCTTCCTCAGTGTCAGTTATTCACCTTTATCCAGTTAGTGGATAACTGACACTGAGGAAGATTACAACAGAAGATTACAGGATAGAGAAAAGAGGGCGGAATTAAAAGGTACAATCAGAGTTGTTAATAGTCATCGGATCTGAAGAAGAATCACTGACGACAACAGATAATAAAAAGTTTGTGTCACTGAACCAGCAGCGCTTGAATATTTTCGTTCAAACATCGTCAGTCAGTTTGCTAGTCGCGACGAAAAAGTTTTGCCGTTTCTCTTTGTCGGCATTTTCGTTGAAGTGCTTTCACCGAACAGGACAGACGAACGAACAATCAGCATCACGAGGATGGCTGACCAGAAAAAAAAAATGCAAAAAAGAAACCTCAATTGATGCGGAATTGAATCAAAAACCTTCGGATTGGCAGCGCACCGAGCATACCAACAGACCTAATTCAGCAGCTCGAAAAGGTGGAGGCTAACTCATCAATAAAAAGCGTGACGGGTTCGCCTTTTGTCTGCAATGAGATACCATGTGACGATTACATGTTCGGTTTTCGTCGTTGCAGAAGAAAACAAAAGAGAATGACGAAAACTATAGCTCCCTGTTTTATTTTCTGTTCATCCTCGTCGTGGTTTCTTTGTCGGTCGCTGATGATGATGCAAGTGATGATTTATTTGCTGACGAACTTTTTTTAGTTTTTCGTCGTTGGTCAGTGACGAAACTGATGGTTACCAACTCTGAGTACAATAAACTGATCACACCCGATTCTTTTTTTTTTTTTTGCACGGGTCTAGTTTTTGCTATAACTCAGTCATTTTAACCGATTCTCGTGAAATTTGGTACACTGATAGTACTAGCCGTGCCTACATGTGTACAAAATTTCATGAAAATCAGTAAAAAATTGACTGAGTTATAGCAAAAACCAGACCCGTGCATAAAAAGAATCGGGTGTACACTCATTCGTATTTTTTGAGCACTATATACGATTTATGTGTGCATAATTGTATCGTATGAAGTCGTATAGCAAAAATTGCAACTGTATCAAACTAACAATCAACTAGTGTGGGAACCGAGTCGCAACCCATGATTTTTGACTTTTTACGAACCATCCGCGAATCCACCACCAACGCTGGAGGCTGCTATAATCTGCCACGGCAACCGTGAAGCGTTCAAGCGATTACTTTACCCAGCTTACTAGAGTGCTACTTCTTTGGCGTTTCATCGTCGTCGTCGTTGGTTGTGGTCCATTCGGCGGCCGAGGATGTTCCTCCGGACGGCCGGGACGGCCGGGAGATGTTGTTGATGCTACACCTCGATATTGCAGCAACTGGATCCTTGTCTGGATCCGATTTTATCTTTTGAAATTTATATATTTGGGAAATCTCTTTTCACCGCGCGCGTTGGTTCTGGTGCTGATGCTGCCTGCTGCATTGAGCCAGACAGCTTAGCGCTCGTATTTCTTTTGCACGCTTTCCGGTGAACCAGTCCGGAGAGCAGCAGTTATTTCGCAAACAGTTTCGAAATATATTGGCACGCTTCTGGAATATCCCTCTGGTGCTGGTGCTGCTGGTAGTGCTATTTTTCGCCCGTCTGAGCTGCTGAAATGGCTGGCTTCAGCTTCAAAGTGCAGCCCGGAATGTTCTTGTAAAGTGATACCATGTTGCAGTATCACCATTACCAAGAACAGATTTACCCTTTCGTCAATCCTCTCCTTAAAATTTCATAACAGGCACGGCTAGTGTTGTATATAACTAGCTGAACATGCAAGTTCAGGCCGCCCCGGTTCGCCTAGCGAAGAGTCCTCGATCGACGTCGAGCGTTGGCCGGGACCGCACTGAAAAGAAGCAAATCGTTTTATGGCTTCCTCTTCGTTTCACTTATGACAGCTTTGCGTGAACAGGATGCTCCGATAAAGATTAAACTTCCATGAAGTTGGAAAAAATCGTAGACAAGCAAACAGTTTCATGTCCGCAAACGGGTACTAAATGTTGGAACATACAGATAGTTGACAGTGATATTTTGCCTCTCATTTCTAGGTTATAGTTTCAAGCTGTTCTGTATTTATCTTTTAGCTTCTGCTTCCACATTTTGGTTAATTTTCTGTTTTTTTTTGTTTAAACATCTCCCTTTAAGATTTCAACTTTTAGTTTTGATTACTAACTTTTAGCATCCGGTTTCTTGCTTCTAGCCATTTTTAGCGTTAGCTTTTTGCTACAAGATACTAGCCCCTAGTTATTAATTTCTAGCTAATAGTTTCCAGTTGTTATCTTCCAGGTTCTGGATCTCAGCATCGAGCTACTCGTTCCTAGCTATTAGCTTTTGGTTTCTAAATATTACTTGCAGTGAATTTGTTGTTCAGTGCGAAAACAAACAGTGAGCGTGTGCACGGCTAGGTTCTAAAGACTGCTTGTTGAGAGTTTGTTGTTCGGCGTAAAAAAAAACAATGAACCTGACAGTATTTAGCTTTGACTTCCATCTACAGAATAAACTTTTTCAAAGCACCCTGTACAAACGTATATGTTTCGAAATTTCAAAGCTTATTTTTAACGAACCGGTCCCTTTCTAGATGGAAAGGAGCACAAAAAAATCCAGAATTCAATAATTAGATCAAATTTCCAACCAATCGACATCGAACGATAAACAGATAGTGCAGTAGTTGCAGAGGGCAATCAAACGGACACACATGCTTATAAACGCATCCAAACTGCGCCAGATTCATTCCAGACATGAAACAAAATTTAAAGTCCCTTTTGGAACCGAAACAGCGCAAAACAAATCCAACGATTTTAAAAGAGCACTTTGCCTTTTCTGAGTGTGTGTGTGTGTGTGTGTGTGGGAATCCCATGAATGAACACGACGACGACCCGAGAAGGATGGCCGACTATCAATATCTTAATCACGGTAGTTTTATCTATACCTGTTCGCCGGAGGATCGAGTTTTGGAAAATATGTATACTTTTATGACTTTTTCGAAAATCAACCGAAAGTGATACAGCCAGAATAACCATTCCGGAGACGGACGAACGGACGATGGGAAAATGGAGCAATACGTTACTGGTTTTATCTAAATTGAATGAGAGTCCACTTCATTATGTGGACCAATTTCAGATAGTGGCCGAAGGGAACCGGTTCAACGGGGCCAGGTGGAGGAAAGTGCTTTGCTCTTAATCGCTTCTGTTTTTTTTTTGTACGACCTTTGCGCAATGATTATTTAGAGTTTGGGAAGGGGATAGGGCTATTTGGTAATCAATATTGACAATGTACAGTTTAAATCGTTTTCAGTTTAATGAAGCTAGGCATTGGCTAGAACTGATTTTATAAGTAAAGTTGGCATATTCACATGATAGTGATTGATATGTATATATTATATGTATTTTTTTCAAATGAGACCAGTCTTGAAGAATGTTAAAAATGTCGAAAACGCAAAATGATTATTGTTCGTTTTCAAGAGAAATATTTTACCATTAAGCTTCACCAATCTGAAGTAATCCAAAAATGTTCACAGAAAGATACTCTTATCAATCGCTGCAGAAATTATTCCAGAATCTATTCATTAGCATTATCAATGTTTTTAACGGGTTTCCAGTTCTTTCAGGTACTATTTCAAAGATTCAATCAAAAATTCATTTTTTTTGTCAATTTCTCCAGTGGTTCTGTAAAGAATTTCTTCCGAGATTTTCTCCTAATTTTTTAAGAGGTATCTGCAGTTATTCTTCCAAGGATTCCTGCAGAAAATCTTCCAGGAATCCCTCAGAAATATATTAAGGTGTCTCTTTAACCCTTCCGTTATGAACCCCCCCTAACGAGAGTGCAAAAAAACACTCTTTTCGCTAAGGTACACCGGGGCAAGTTGAAACGGGTGGGGCAAGATGAAACAGCGGGTTAACATGAAGTTTTTTAATGATGATAAACAGTTTAATCGCCATAACACATAGTTTTTTATTCAAACCATCTTTTAACGAAGGATAAATTTTCAAATATTGATATCTATTTAAAAACTTCGTGTTTCAACTTGCCCCGGTGTACCTTATAACTTTTTTGAGAAGTCCCTAAAAAATGACCACGTGGTTTATGGACAGCCCCATACTTCCTCCTGGTATTTCTTCAAGGCCTTCTCCATGGGGTTTTCAAGGAATACCTCTATCGATTCTTCCAGTGAATTCTCTAGGTATTCCTTTATGGATTCCTCCCGATATTTCTTCAATATGCTTCTCTTGGGATTTTCCAGGCATTCCTGAAGTTTCACCAGACATTTTTGCAGAGATTCCTCCAGCAATCCTAGGATTATTCTAGAAATTCCTACTATGATACCTCCCTCAATTCTTCTAGGGATTTCTCTCGAGTTTATTTAGGGATACTTCAGAATTTCTTAGTGAGGTTATTCAAGATAATCTTCTTGAGATTCTTCCAGAAGTTTCTCCGGCGATTCCTCTAGGAATTCCTTCAGCGATTTTGGCCTGGGATTTCTCGAGAAATCCCTCGTGGGATTCCTCAAAGAACTCGTTTTGGCCTACCTTCAAGAATTGATTGCCTGCAATTTCTTCAGGGACTCTTTCACGTATTTCTCCAGAATACTTCTAAAGATTATTCCAGAGATTTCTGTAGGCATTCCTATTGGTATATATTCAGAGAACATCTTTTAGGATTCCTCCAAGCATTCCTTATGGGATTTAACTAGAGAATTCTCTAGTAATACCTACTAGTCTTTAGAATAATCACTATAAGTATCGCCAGAGGCATTCCTGAAAGTATCCTAAGAAGACTACTCTAAAGAAAACCAGAATAAAATGTCAATAAAAATCCATAGAGGTTTTCCTGCAGGTATCACAGTAAAACTTTCTGGAGGAGTCCTAGCAGGCATACCTGAAGGAATTATGATAGGAATCGCTTGCGGAATCCCAGCTGGAGCTCCAGGAGGAATTCCATGGGATTTTTTTTTAGATTTCCCAGGATAATGTCTGTGTAGTAATTTCTCGAGGAAACACCAAAGCAACATCTGGAAGAATCGTAGAAAGATTGCCTTGAAACATCTCAAAAGTTATCGAAGGAACCTCAGGTGAAATTGTAAGAATAAACCCTACATGATTTCCGAGAGGTATTACAGTATAAATTTCTGGGTGAGTCCTTGGTGAAATTGTTGAAAAAAAAACATTGGTTTCAGGAATCCAGCAGGAACTCCTTCAGGAAGGCCAATAGGAGTTTCTGGAGGAATCCCTTGAGAAATTTATGAGGGAATCTTTGGATAAAATTTCTTGGATAAAAACACCTGGAGGAATCTCTGGAGGAACTTCAGGAAGAATCTTAGGAAAAATCTCTGAAGGAATTCTTAGAAGGATTCTGGGATTTATCATTGTGTAAATTTTAGCAGAAGTTTTAGGAGGAATTGCTGAAGGAAACTATGCAGGACTTTCCAAACAAAACCCCATCAAGAATTCCTGTAGAAATCCAAAGAAAAATTCCTAGCAAAATACCTGGATATCTAGAGAAGTCCCTGGAAGAACCGGTAGAGGTATTCTGGAGGAACTCATAGAGAACGCCCTAAAGAAATCACAGGATGAAATGCTGAGAAAATCTCACGAAGATTTCCTGGAAGTAATCCTGCAAGAATGCCAGGATAAAATTCTATAGGAATCACCAAGGTTTTTA
The DNA here is from genome assembly GCF_035046485.1 of Aedes albopictus. Classification (NCBI taxonomy): domain Eukaryota; kingdom Metazoa; phylum Arthropoda; class Insecta; order Diptera; family Culicidae; genus Aedes; species Aedes albopictus. The sequence goes on from NC_085136.1 coordinate 156,457,088, forward strand.
TATATTCTAAGGTTGTCTTAGATGCCAAACTGGCTGAGCGGCCATTATTTTTTCACCGTGAGAAATTCTGAAAACGAATCCCCCGCCTCCTCAAATTCCTTTGAAATTTCGCTTCCTTTGCTTTTATCCACAAACTAAACGTCATGCTTAACCTTCCAATATATAAAAACCTTGGGAATCACTAGAAGAGCACCTGGAGGTACCATAGTTAAAATTTCTGAGACAGGAATTGTTGGAAGAACCAAAGCAGAAGTTGGTTGAGAAATCTTTAGAGGAAGGTCATTTGGAGTTTCTGTAGGTATTTCATGAGGAATTTTATGGAAAAGTCTTTGGATAAATCCTCTGGAGGAAGTCCTGGATGATTCGTTGGAGAAATCCCTGGAAGAACAACCGAAGAAATTATGGCAAGAATTTACTACAGGAATCACTGAAGAAATTTCTCAAAGAATTCATGGAAAAATCCTGGGAAGAATTTCGAAAGCAATCCCTGTAGGATTTGTAAAGAAATTTGTGAGATAATTTATGAAAAACTATATGGAAGAACTTTTAAAGAAATCACTTGCAGATATTGTTAAAGAAATTCCGAAAATGATGATGATATCTCTGGAGATAAACATATCTTCCCAAAGAAATTTCATAAGGCATCCCAGCAGGAATTCCTAAAAGAAACCCTGAAGGAATTTCTGAAGAAATTTTCAGTTCAGTTCAATTCTCCCTGTAGAAATCTTAGGAACTACTTTTGACATAATCTCTGCAATGACATCATAAATACTTGAAGTAATTCTTGAACAAACCTTACTAGGGATTTCTTAAAAAAATCCTGGGGAAACTTCTCGGGAAACCCTTGGTGAAATTCCTAAAAAAATCCTCAAATCTTTGAGGGGTTTGTGTGTGTGTGTGTGTGTGTGTGTGTGTGTGTGTGTGTGTGTGTGTGTGTGTGTGTGTGTGTGTGTGTGTGTGTGTGTGTGTGTGTGTGTGTGTGTGTGTGTGTGTGTGTGTGTGTGTGTGTGTGTGTGTGTGTGTGTGTGTGTGTGTGTGTGTGTGTGTGTGTGTGTGTGTGTGTGTGTGTGTGTGTGTGTGTGTGTGTGTGTGTTTGTGTGTGTGTGTGTGTGTGTGTGTGTGTGTGTGTGTGTGTGTGTGTGTGTGTGTGTGTGTGTGTGTGTGTGTGTGTGATCCAACTAACCCCCACTGTCCGGCAGTGGTATTATGGAAGAATGTTTTCTGCATCTGCAATATCATTTTGATGCTATTGCAAAAAGCTTTAGTCCAGGAGTTAGAAGGTGATAGCTCTATTGCAGATTCAGAGACCCATTTCAGAATGGCTGGAGAGACACGTCCATTCAGAAGTCACTTTCACTAACAATAAGCCCCGCATGTGCACATTACCGTTATCATTTGGATAAAGATAATGCAAACACACTTCCTGATTCAAACAAAATCTATTTAGTTCATTTTGTTGTAGTAAAAGTAATCAGAACATTCTCACCGGAATCCATCCAATCCAAGGTAGCGCTGCCATCACCATGGGAACGTCTTCATTGTGCAGTCAGGCTTCCTCTTCGTCTCGCCACCGTTGCGATTGTCACTGTCCTTACATAGCAACGCGGATACCACACTTCAGGGATTTGATTACCAATCTTTGAGGGATTTGAACGAAAATTCCTAGACTCCTAAATAAATCCTTGAATCCTTGGAGGATTTTCTGTAATTTTTCTGTAATTAGATTTCCTGGAGAAATTTCTGAAAAAAACAATGCACCTAGAGAAACGAAAAGGTAAACGTTTGTAAAGATCCCTTTTTTTTAGACTTTTCTCATCAAAATTCCGTAAAAATTCAAATGAAATATTTTTGAAAAAAATGTCTTAAAGCATAGGTTCCCAAACTTTCAGGTGCGCGACCCCCTTTTGCCAGCAGATCTACTTGTCGCGACCCACCATAGAAATTCCCTAATTTGTTGTCTCTTACAGTAAACATATTCTACTGTCCCTCGTGACCCCCTGGATAAAGGCCGGTGACCTTCCTGGGGGGTCGCGACCCACAGTTTGGGAAACCATGTCTTATAGTATCTGTAGAAGAATTATTGTAGTTATCCTTAGCGGAAAAGCCGGATAATTTTCTGAGATAATACATGGAGGGATATTCGAAGGAAATCCTGAAGGAATCTGTATGAACTCCTGCAGGATTTTGTTTCGAGGAAGTTTTGCCAGAAACACTGAAAGTAGGAATGCAACAATCTTTGGAGGAATGCCTGAAGGATTTGCTGGGTGAATCCTTGACGAAATGGATTGGACAAATTCATGTGCGAATTTTCAATTTCCCTGGAGCAATTGTTGCCAAAATACCCGATGAACTAAAACGAATGCCTGAACGAATTTTGGAAGAAATATCTGGAAAGTTTTCTTTAGAACGAACTAAAACATTTTATTAAAGAATCTTTCAAGGAATGTTATGAAAATTATGATGGAATCACTGGAGAATTTCACGATGTTTTTTTTTAAAGAATCTTAGGAAAAATTTCTAAAGTAATTCCCGATGGAGTTTCGAAAGGAACCTATAGAAATCTACCTAGAATGATTGCTGGAGAAATTTCTTAAGAAATTCATCAGGGAATCTCTGAAGGAAGCCCTGAAGAAATTTCTTAAAGCATCTCTGGAAGAATTTTTGGAAAAAACCGCCTGATGGGTTTATAAAACAAACCATGGTAGATCCTATGATCAAATTTCGAGTTATTTCTGAAGAAACCTATGGGTTAATTAGGGGAAAAAATCATAGAATGTTGAAGATTTTCTAAAAAAAAATACTTAGAAAAATGTCTTGCAGCACCTTCGATGTTCTCAAAGAATCGCTGAAAGCATTTCTGGAGCATTTCTCGTACGGTTTCCTGAATAAATCGTAGGAGAAATTTTAATTTGAGATTTTTCTTAAGAAATTTCTGAAAAACTTTTGGAATTCCAAAGGATAGTGAAATCGTGAAAGGCTTTTCGAAAGGAATTTCTGGAGGATTTTTGTGGAACAATATCGGGAAATCCAGAGAATGTTATATAAAAAAATCCTAGATTAATGCATGGGGCAATCTTTAGAAAAGTTTGGAGAATTCTGAAGAAATCTAGGAATGTAAACCGTGTATTTAATGCAGTTCATTGCATTGTGCGTCAAGATGGAGAAATGATGGACAAAAAAGTGATTTCTTATTGTTGGATTTTTAAAAATGATGAAATACTCTTCTTGATTTTTGCTTCTACCATAGATAAGAAAGTACGCATAATTAAAAAGTTAAAATAATTATTTTGTACTGCAAATTTTGTCAATGTCACCTCCTCCAAGATTTTACAATAAAATTTACCAAAAATATTGAATTTCCGATCGATTTCGAATATAATTCACTGAAGGATTTTGCCGTTATTGGAACTAGCGTCGCCTAGCGTAAGAATTTTGGTAGTCCCATTCGTATAAAATAACTTCGTAAAAACACTTGTTTTTAACTAATCGGGACAATAAGATATCCAATGAACAATGATTATAGTTGGTTGAAGGTTCAAGTCTATTTTAGCATAGTATTTAGTTTCATTTGGAAACTATTATATGAAATAAGAATGTAGATATTGAATATCCTCAAGGTGATAACAAAAAACTTGAAAAATAGGATAGAGGCTTTTTCAAACTTTCTAGCAATATGTGACTAAATTATCTTGAACATTATATCAAATAACAGTACAGAAAGTTCTTGGAAGCATCTTTCTTCAAAATCAATTTTTTGTCTCCCGCTTCGCTCCCGCCAATCATCTCATTTTACCCGCAAAATCAATCTAAACTATACCACCTCAAAAGAGTGCGCGCCTGTCAAAAAATGATGGACCGTAACCAGAACCCCCCGAAAAAAGCAAACCAAACCAAAGAAAGGAATGCACATCTGCTGTAGGCCCGAACGTCCGAGCGCCGAGCAAAAAAAGGTCAGCTCTCATCAGCATCATAATCACCGTCGTCGTCGTCACCATTCGCATCACTTTTCCTGGGGCTTCCTTGGCTCTCCTTCAACTGTGCACGGAGGTATCTGGTTGTTTTCGAGGTTTACCGCAGACGAGATGTAATTCAATCTCACTCTTCGATTAACTTTTACCCACTATCCTCGCACTCTTGTGCGAGAAGCATCTCGTCGTCGTCGACCTTCGATGTGTGTCAGAGTCAGCAGCTTCAGCGCTAAGTGATCCTCCGCAAGTTGTCCCCTGACAGCCAGACTTAGGGTGGTCGTCGGTGGCGCGCTGAATGCGGCAAAAAGATTGACTCGGTATCACTTTTTTTGTTATTCCGCAACTCTTCTAAACATCATCGATGCCTGTCAGTAACCACCACACCGCTGGCTGGTTGCTATCTTGTAATCCTCTCCTAACCAAAGTCAGCAAAGGCCCGAGCTGGAATACGCCCAGCTCTGGGACAGAAATACGCAGTGCGGTTGGGCTTGTGTGCCCGATGTTGCTGCTGCTGCATCACTCTCTCTCGTCTGCCGGTGCTGACCCGAGCGAGGCGGGCCTGATGGGATGTTGTTTTAATTCGATCGCATGATTGAAGCCCTCTCATGGTCGGTCGGAGACAAAAACCGCAAACTTTTCGAAACAAGACTTGCCTCTTCGTGTACGATTATCGGCATGCTCACCGCAGCTCAGCCCGGCCGGGTTAGGAAAAGTTCTGGTTCCTACCAAGCCAGAGCCAGAGGTATTCGAGACGGTTTTTTTTTTTGTTCATCGGCCGACCGAGAGCGGCAAGGGCCCGTCAGAAATGCTGCAGAAGCAGCAAAGATTGAACACCTCTGGTTAGAGTCTGGAATAATTTCCAAAACCGCAGCTTCTTCGTCAGTTTCCATCGAGGGGGCCCCTGCCTGCCTGGTCGGAGTGTTGAAATCGGAGCTACGACTGGCAGTGCGAGGGCAACGAGGGACCGATGAAGCCAACTCAGATTTTCTGCAGTTGCGAGAACCGAGTTTGGGGTTTTTGCCTTCTCCAACGGTTTCCGTAGCTTTACAAAAGGATTGCGAAAGGAGCGATGCTTATGTATAGAGAAGATTTTGCTATGACCGCAAGAACCACTACCGGTATTCTGTCTCGGGAGTCGAGCGCTCATCCGGGAAGTCGACAGACACAGGGTGGTGCATTTCTAGGAAGTTTAATTACTGCTCATAACGGTTTAGCAGGGTTGATGGTTACATGATTCCTTGGGTGCTTAAAGTGTGGCAGCGGAGATAGTACTTATCGTCATTAGTTGTACGGGGGTTGATTACTCATCGATGCAAGGAAGCTTGCGCAGCAGCGTTCATGCAAATTATTCGTATGATGAACTTTAATGAATGGATAAGCAGAATTATCTATTCATTGGAGTTGTTGAAGGGACACGTTCCCACACTAATGTTAACCGTTGAGTCTATACGGAAGCTAACAGACAAAGTTTGAAATAACGAACAATTGACTCAACATGCGAGTTATGGTTTAAAACAAATAACTATGATTGATCTATCAGTCAAGTTCGATATTCGTCAGCTAGGGGGCGTTTGTATAAATGATCAAGCCATTTTGTGTTAAAGACTTGATTAGCTAGGAGGATGTCGACTCTAGCATACACATTAACCCTCGAGCGATCGTGCTGTTGTATTTTGTACAACACGATGAAAAAATCTAGCTTCTTGTTTTCAACATAAGCGTGCTTCTGACGCAGGTAGTCAATCACGCGAGTTACGGAAAGTTAAGGCAAATTACGTTGAATTGCTTGGGTAACACACGAAGTACAAAGACGCGCACTAACAAACCTAACAGCTTTGCAGGGTTATTATCAAGCATTCTCACTACATCGCTTTGATCAGTCTAGTGTATTTTCTGGAAAACCGTTCTTGTCTATGATTTTACATAGCTCTGTGCGGTCGATACTATCGTACGCCGCTTTGAAGTCGATGAACAGGTTGGTCCGTTGTCGAGGGCCTGTCGACGAAACCGGCTTAATGATTTCCCACGAATTCCTCCACTTCAGGTGAATGACTACACAGAAAAAAATATGTAATTAAAATTCAGCGAGAAATCATGGACATAAAGGGAATGCTAGAGTTAGTGCACTTTTACATGAGATATAATGTAAAATTACAGTACCATCGTGTAAATTTCCGCCAACCATCGCGTAAACCATCAGGGACTCCAACCGGTTACGTGACTATTAGCGGAAATTTACACGAACGTAACGTAATTTTACATGATATCTCATGTAAATATGCACTAACTCTAGCATTCCCTTTTTGTGCATGATTTTTCGCTGAATTTTACATGAATATTTTTTTCTGTGTACGAAAGATGATCAGCGATAGCACTTCGTAGGGACATTCAGAACTGTGATCGCTCTGAAGTTCTCAAACTCCAAGTTGTCACCTTTCTTGTGGCCGCTACCTTCCACTTCTCCGATAACTGTTCGGTCTCCCCGATCCGGACTATTAATCGGTGCAGGCAGATGACCAACCTACCCGGGCCCATCTTGATGAGTGCAGCTTCGATATCATCTTTACCAGCTTACTTACTGTTCTTGAGCTGCTGGATAGCATTCTTAACTTCCCTCAACGTGAGAGTGGACTAATTGTTGTTCCCTGCTGCACTGACTCAGTCATCTATCCTGCACCATCGGTCCTCCATGTCTGCGCTCCCCGTACCATTCAGGTGTTCGTCGTAGTGCTGCTTCCACCTGTTGATTACCCCACGTCCATCGATTAAGATGCTGCTGCCCTTATCCGACTCACGGCACGAAACATTTGCGAAATGCGATGAGCTTTTTTTTATTCTTAATCACTTAACCTAGTTTACTGCTCTATTGTCCACTAGAGCACTACGTGAGCGATTTCAATTGACAGCTGTACCTACAGAATTGTACAGAGCCTAGATGTATTCTATTATACTTTATCTAACTGGTTGCCTTTCTGTTGCTTTCACTTTTCTACTCTACATAGTAGAATGATGAGCACAAGGATGATTGGTGGCCGTTGTTCCTTTCCAGTCCGATTGGGGGGTCAATTATGAGTAGCAATTCCCCGATGTCCAGGTATCCGGGTCCGTTTGAGCCATGGGGCTCAGAAGAGGGTCAGTGTCAGCCGCTCTCGGTGAAGAGCAGCTGACGAAAAATTGCAAATGCCGGGGCTGGGAATCAAACCCATGACCATTCGCATATGAAGCGGACGTTTGACCAACTACGCCACGGGCCCCGGCCTCGGTGAGCTTTTGTGTAGAACTTATGCGTTTCTTGTGCACGGCAGAGCAGCTCTATATGTTCGCACTTCGCATCTTCCAGACGGTACTTTTTCTCTAGTTGCGAGTTCTTTTATATCGTTCCACGTTCTGCCGAGTTCCGTGCTGCAGTATGACCGCCCTCACTGCGTTCTTTTCCACACTTATTTTACATTTTACATTTTACATTTATTTTGGAACAATCATCGAACTTCGAGGTCTACATGATTACTTAACCTAACCTAACTCTAATACAGTTAATGCAAGCGAGAACGAAGTAGCCTATTCTTGAACACATTCACAGACAAGTTAAAATCAAACAGATGATACACTTGATTAAAGACACTACACATGGAACGAATTGGCTCATTTCGTCCGTAAAGAGTACGGCGGAAAGGTAGGTGCAAAAAATCCCGACCCCGTAGCGGTCTTTCAACAGCATACATTCCAGTCATTGCTAAAATCTTTGGAGCATCAACTTCACATAACAAGACCTTTGCGACGAAGATAGCCTTTTGGTCATGTCGCCTTTTGAACAACGGTTCCTTCCCTAAAAGCTGACAGCGATCAGCATAAGGAGGAAGTTCGTAACTATTTGTCCAAGGAAGAAATCTCAAAGCATATCTGACAAATTTGGATTGGACAGCTTCTATCCTTGTAATCCAGTTGTTAGCATGTGGGCTCCACACAACTGAGTTTGTATCCAGTATGGAGCGGACAAGTGCATAATAAAGTGCTCTCAAACAGTACGGGTCGCGAAATTGGTTAGCAACACGCATGATAAACCCTAGCTTCTTATTAGCCTTTGCAATAATGTGGAGATAATGATTCTGGAAAGTCAACTTTTTGTCAAGAATTACGCCTAAGTCCCTAATTTCTGTTACTCTCGTCAATTGCTGATTATGTATGCTATACGGAAATTCAATGTCAGTTTTCTTACGGCTAAAACTTATCACTGAACATTTAGAAATACTAACAATTAGAAGGTTACGAACACACCATGAAGCAAACGAGTCAAGTAAATATTGTAGCTGGTGACAGTCTTCTACAGAACGTATTCGAAGGTACAGTTTCAAATCATCAGCCTATACTAGTTTACAGCCTCGAGGGAGTAAACAACACACGTCGTTGAAGAATATTGCAAATAAGAGGGGGCCTAAATTGCTGCCTTGGGGAACTCCTGAATTGTTGCAAAAAGTATGTGATTCTGTGCCACCTATTTTAACAGATAACTTGCGGTTGCATAGATACGATTCTAGCCAAATAACAAGATCTTGCGATACTCCAAGACGATCCAGTTTGGCTAAAAGTATCCGGTGAGTTATTGATGAACTAATAGTTTCTTCGGCTCCGTTTCACATACCCAACATTGATGATGGTTGCTTTCATCATACTCCAGTAGTCCTCGAGAAGAGCTCCGTCCGGCAACGCTGCCTCGAGATTCTGCGCGTATGCGGTAGCGACCTCGGGTTGCTTTAGTCACTCCAGACAAAACCGAGAAGGCCGACGGTACCGTACGTTGTTAATCAGTTTTGGCGCATTTTTACCATTACAAGATAGTTGACGACCATAATGTCGGCCGGAGAAGTACCATCCGTCAGACAGGACGTTGTCTATTTGGGATTCCGTCCGTGGATACTGAACATTCCAACTGTCGCGTCGGTCTAAATTCCGTCTCCTGGCCAACCAAAGCTCGCCGTAAGAAAGGCCTTCAGAGACCTCGAAGCTAGTTAAACAGCTCAGAACTTCAACAAGATGCCAAAGGCATCTCGTGTTGAAATTTGACAGATTTTCCCCAATTTCTCGATGGTGTAAAAGCAGTTTATTCAAATTCGACCCACTCGGTCCAACGAGGAAGGAAAGAACAAACTACTCCAAACACCCAGACCATTATTCATGCAATCATGAATGCTAAACATTGCGGCACCACCTCTCTAATGGAAAGGGACGAACGAGAGACCTAATGAAATTTATCACAATTAACAGGCACCCGCCGCCGCAATCAGTCGACACCTGGTCGTAGTTTGTCAGCAGCAGTGTAATCTGTCAGAAGGCTCGATGCTTTGTAAAAATCATTGTCGCTTGTCAGTGGACCACATAGAAAATCATATTTCACCTCGCAGCCAGCCATGTCCTCCAACCACCAACCACACCGAGATCTCTTTATCGTCGTCGTCGTGACCGAAACTTTCGTGACATTTTTGACATTCTTTTCGGCTCCGATGCGACACTGTGGCCGCACCACACTGGTCGTCCGCGTGCGGTTCATACTTTTCGGCTGTCCCTAACCTTGTCGGTAGCAGAAACAGCAGAGCAAAGGTGGACCTTTCAGGTAGTTGCCTCCGGAACGTAGTTGGAAGCGTCACCCCCGAGTCAGCCCAACGCAGCCAGCGCCGCACGGCAGCACCATACTTGGGGTAGGCGGGCGGCTTGTAGGTATTATTACTACTGGAAACCATTGGAAAGGTGGCGCTTGATGGCAATTGTCCACTCTCGCGAGGGACTGACGCACGACGTAAAAAAGCAATTTGCTGTTTGTGCTGCGCTGCGCTGGTACCTCTGTATGTACCTCTCTTCTGTGTGTACCGGCGATGTCGGTGACGGCGACGGCGATGAAGACTGGGTCCTCGTTGGCTAGCTCTGCTGGCTGTATACCTACTCGTATAACCAAACGTTGTCGGTTGTTGGTTTAAAGTGGAAATGGCAAAAAACACATTTTTCCATGCGCCCACGTCAGGTGGACGCACAAAGCCGAAGCCGTACTGAGGCGTACGTACTTTGACTGAGTTCGCACTTTGGCTTTACAATAATACCGTAGGGTGGTGGTTCTCAATCACTTCGGTGGGTGTTCCTTTGATAAAAGTTTAATAAATAAAGTTGTTACACGAGGACGTTGATTCATAGTCGTTAATGGTGCTAGTGGTCGAAGTTTTAGATAAAAAAAAAATGCGGATGAGTATGTATATAGGCGTAATTACAGCAGAAGTACGTACAGTTATTTGGAGAAATCCAAGAAAGGGACTACGAATGAGCCCTAGTTAGAAGAAAAAGAAAAGGATTAATCATCCAACTTCTGGGGAAATTATGTTGACTTTTTTGTTCAAAATAAAGATTGTTTTGATCTTTCAGAAATGTGACTGAGGTTATGTACCTACAGTTATGAGTTGGCCTCGTAGTCTTAAGGAGAATGTAAAACGCCACCCGACGGACGTTTCGGTCCGATTGGGACCTTTTTCAAAGGTTCAAACTTAATGGTGGTTAATGGTGTTGCTTTACTTAAGAAAAGTCACGCGTACGTTTTGGTATCGTTTTAGTCTGATCAAATGTGGCCATAAAACCATTAAGATTGAACCCTTGAAATGGGACCGAAACGTCGGGAATAATCAAACTACAAGGCTTTACCACCGACAAAAAGACGTAACACTTGCGAATTTTCCATCGACCACGCTTTTAACGATCATTTTAAAACTTCTTTGTTGTGGCTTTCACAACCAGAGGCGCGCGCATCGTTTTTCTTCGCATTTGACGTTTCACACTAGCGCCTTCTGTTGACGATATTGCACAACGCAGTGTTTCGTGAAATATTTCCACCAGGTGATGATAGTGTGAAGTGGGCGATGGATTTTCACGAAAATTGTTCTAGGTGTTACGTCTATTTGTATGTGGCTTTACCATAACAAGAGATGATTTTGGTCAGAGCTCTTGGAACAATTGTCCATAAAACATTGAAGTTTTGTCGATAGATGCCACTCCATTATAGCTAGATTCGCTACAATCGCACATATAATCAATCAAAGAACAACTTGTTACTAACTGACATCGTCAGTATGTGAGTGTCAGTGGCCTTTTATTGGCGATGGCTGGGCAGTGTGCACATTTGATTATACATGAGTGGCATATATAGAGAAGCGAGAGAGAAGTAGATGAAAAATAGGAAGTAGGAGAAACGGAACAGCCAAGGAATTGAACTGCCTACATACGAATCAGAACGAACACAGATAAGCCCGACTCGCAGTGTTGAAACCATATTGATGGGAATCTATTCTCGACCAACACAGAATGTCAGCAATCGTTCAGCGCGGAACTGATTGATTCAGTCGTCTTACCGATCTTTTCTCTGCACTAGGCGAAAAAGTAATCTCATGAATATGCGGAATAAAAGAAGTTTTTATTATGTGTACAAATTAGTGAAAAAACGCGGTATTGAGTGAGTGATTCCCATGCTTGCCTTCTGTACACTCAGCCAAATAACCTTAAGATTTCCATAAGGCCCAACTTATGAAACGGCCTTTAAATAATTCATAATGATTCGGATGAATCTCATAAGGTCACTCTATGAAGTAAAATCGTCTCACAGCTTGGTTTTTATTCATGTTTAGCAACATGGTATTCTCAAGCGTCGGTAGCCGTGTGGATAAAACACGGGCTCTGTGATCCCGACGATCATGGATCGAATCCAGTCTGCATCATGTTAAGATGTTTTTGTTCTTTTCATAAGTCTATCTGATGAAATTTTTCACAGCAAGCACGATCAATTTTCATAAGGTATTCTTTAGTCATCCATAAGAAATATTTATAGCAAATTTTCATAAGGTATCTCGATGAATTTCGCTAGTTTTTTTCGCTGAGTGTAGAAGTTTAAAATAAATGGATAACTAGGTACTGGAAATTGTACGTGTTAATGATGAAATCTGCATGTTTCAACCCTTCTTGTGTATTAGGGTCATTTTTGACTCAAACCATGCTCTACGTCAGTGAGCTGTTGCCAACGTAATGCATAAGAAAGGTTAAACCCATTTCCTACCACCTTCATATTTATAAAATGATATTTTCGGTGAATACCTAAAGAATTACACAATTTTTAGGCATCCTTCACAAAATTAAAATTTTATATTGGGTGGCAGTTCACTTCAGACTTGACTCGCCAGGTAGGACAATTGGTGCTACAAAGACGACATCTTATCACATTAATAGACAAAGTTCAAGCATTCTTAAAGGTATGAAGTGAAAAATTTGTGCATTTTGTGCCATTGTGCAATTTATGTAACATTATTCCAACGAAAATATACAATTTTTAAGTTTGCAGCGAAAATATTCATCTGGCAACGTTAAAGTTTGCTGATGTTTTTGTCAAACTTTTCGAGGTCATGTTGACAAGTGTTTTCCAAGGATTCAAGGCTAGATAGTTCTAGTCTCCTCCAAAGATTTTCTTTTCTTCTTATTTATTCAATCATGCAATTCTTCCGGGATTTTATAAAAAATGACTATTATAGCATGATTCCGTTCCGGGTCATTGGGCCGATTTCCGTTTAGCCGAACGCCATTTGACCTAAAGGGTCATTTGGCCGAACACCGTTTGGCCTATACAAGAATTATAAATTTAAGTGATCGTGGCACTGTTTCACACATTAGTATAAATCTTATGAACAGCTTATGATTTGAAAAGGGACAAATCTCTGATAAAGAATTGGCCGCTATAACGCCAAATAATCCCCTGTATGATAAAACAAGACAGAATGCCTACAAAAATGTCAAATAGATTCTTAAAACTCTTTTGTGCATCATTCGGCCAAATGGCTTCGGTCAAATGACAATCGGCCAAATGGCCGGACACCGCATGATTCCTTGAGATATTTTTATTCTTTTTGGAATTTCTCCCCTGGGACTCCATTAGGGATTCCTCCGGGGGGTTTTGTTTTTGATATTTGTCCAGAATCTCCCCCCAATTTGCATTCAAGGGTTTTGTAAGGATCCCCATGAGATTTTTTCCGGAACTGCCAAACATGGTTTCCTGGCTTTTAACTGCAGTTTAATCAACTTTTCATCTCTGGATTACCTTAGAAGATTTTCTCAAAGCATTTCTCTTTGGATTCATCCAGAGGTCCCTCCACAGACCATCGGAACTCTTCCATGGAGCAAATCCAGAGAATTCTTTAGGACATATCTAGAAATTATTTCATGGGTTTTCTCCGGAATTTCTGCGGAGATTTCACGCAGGTTTCACTTTCAAGATTCTTTCAGAGGTCTCAGCCGGAGTTTCTCCCAAGTTTACTATGGGAGTTGCTCATGTTACTCCACCACGAGTTTCTTTTGAAATTCCTTGCGTACCACCAGGATTTCTTCAAGAATTTTCCATAAGTTATACTTGGAATTTCTTGGAAGATTCATTAAGAGAACAGTTTCGAATATTCTCCACATATTTTTCTTGCAATATCTTTAGGGATTCTTCCAGGATTTCAATCAGAGAGTTCACAAAGAGTTTTTTTTGCAGTAACTCTTACAGGAATTTAACGGAGGATTATGCCTCGCAGAAATCCTTCGAGGATTTTTTTTTCAGAAATTGCACCAGGAATTCATCGAAAAGTTCATTTAGGAATCACTTTTGAGTTTTCTCAAGAGATTCCCCCAGTAATGTCTACCAGGATACTTTCCAGGATTCCTCCAGGATTTTTACAGGAATTCTTACAGCAACGTCTTGAAGAATCCTGCCTCCTAGGATATCTTCGCATTTTTTTTTTGAAAATTCTATAAGCAATTAATTCAGAGTTTCCTCCAGAGATTCCACCTGCATATCCTGGAATCTTCTCAGGGGTGTTTACAAAGATTTTATCTAGAATCCTACTAGTAGTTCATTTTGATATTCCTCAGTCAAATTTTTCCGGGATACGTCCTGGAATTTCTCTGCGCATTCAACCGGAGATGCCTTCTGATTATTTCCCCTGATTCCACAAAAGATTCTGCCATACATTCCTTCAAAGTTTTTACTCCACAGATGCAAAAGGGAAACAGAGAAGAGTATACTTGTTAGGGAAAAAAGAATGAGCATGAGCATTGGTGACCGTAGACTTCGTAGTTGCTACTCCGTGATTGACTAGAGCTGACTAGTGGGCTTCGTGGTCGAGCGGTTAGCGGCGTCAGTCGTTTAGGTGTCTCGCAAGCCTCGGAGTGTGGGTTCGATTCCCGCTCCAGTCGGGGAAAACTTTTCGTCAAATGGAATATTCTCCACTGGGCCACTGGGTGTTATTATGTGTTGTCCGTTGTCGAATGTTTGTACTGTTCAGTCTGTAAAGGCCGTTGTTGTAAGCAATAGAACCACCGCAGAGGAGGAGCACTGCCTCTCTGTGGTGCGCCAATTAAACGTGAAGTAGTAAGCAGAAAGTAGTTCGTCTTCCTCTTGTCTCCGGGGAGAAAAAATCACACAACGTAGGAGCCTAATTCACCGCTGGACGAAACATTGGTCGAAGACGGTGTAATTGTCTTTAAAAAATAGCTAGCGGAATTTCACAGAGATCCAATAGATGGGGCTTGAGATTAGCACACCTTCTTCAATGTACACTAGCGTGGTTCAAAAAATCGTTTTTGCTCCACACCGCTTATTCGATTCCAAACCAGATTATATGCCTTCTCCCAAAATTTGAGCTCATTTGGATGAAAATTGAGACTGCACAAGCCCTTCAAAGTTTGTATGAGAATTACTATGGGAAAACGATGTTTTTCATTCAATCCACCGTAGCATTACCCCAAGTGCCCCAGTGGGTTAGTTGACCCTTGGTAATCCTAGGCTACTTTATCAGCTACAACTTTGCCGAAGACCGCATTCAAATCGGACGCTTCATTAATTAGGGTATTAGTTCCCTTATTAAGCATGTGGCTCCCATTTTCATCCTACGAAAAACAAAGGATTGAAGCGCTGTTTGTTTTGTTTCTTATTTTTGTATTTTTTGTTAGAAGTGAGCACCCATGAAAACAAAAAGAACGGAATCAATCGGTGCCGTAATCGCTTGTTCTCGAATAGGATGAATATGGGAGCGTGAGATTACTGATGGCACACATACCCTAGTTACCGATTTTAATCCAGCATCGAAATCTTTGCTCATGATGGTTAAACTATTCGGTGGGCATCACTGCATTTTGCAGTGAAACATAGTAGCCATGATTTCAGTGTGCTATCTTTGGCGCCATGTGCAGCAATGTTGCCTGCTGGGAAGCTATAGGATCACTGTTAAAGTTTGCCCAGTTGGATGCAAATCGATAACTAATTAATGAGGCGTCCGATTTGAATGCGGTCTTCGGCAAAGTTATAGCTGATAAAGTAGCCTAGGATTACCAAGGGTCAACTAACCCACTGAGGCACTTGGGGAAATGCTACGGTGGATTGAATGAAAAACATCGGTTTCCCATAGTAATTCCCATACAAACTTAGAAGGGCTTGTGCAGTCTCAATTTTCATCCAAATGAGCTCAAATTTTGGGAGAAGGCATATAATCTGGTTAGGAATCGAATAAGCGGTGTGGAGCAAAAACGATTTTTTGAACCACGCTAATGTACACGTTCCGAGAACTCAAAGTTTAATAGGTCAATAACGGCGCCGGCCACGTCCTTACGGTCAACCGGGGAAGGGAAGGAATGTTAGTTGGACAACCGTTGCCTAGAGATTGTATATACTACTGTGCCCTCCACAGTTGTCACGGGAAGGAGTTTTTGTTAGTTGGGAAGGATTGGTAGTAACATAAATCAGGATTTACTTTGGTAAGCGTTGCAATCTCTGTAACCATGAGAATATACAAAACATATATTTACAGAATTGTGACAGTTTACAGTTTGGAGGAATGGTGAGACCTTGAAAATTCTTAATAGGAATTTAGAGAAAGTCTTATGGAACAAAAGATATCTTGCGTCATCTCGCAATTAAGAGGGCTGGTGTTAGTTGTTAGGGAAAAAAGAATGGAGAAAAAGTGGGGTGAAGGTAATAGAATATGTCAACATTTAAGTTCATTTAGGAATCACTTTTGATTACCAGGTAATGTCTTTCCAAGTTCGGAATTATCTTCCTAGATATAGAAAATCCCTAACAATCGGTTTCAGTTTGGAAACCGCTGCCAGCGTCAACCTCCATGCAACCGAATCTTAGCCCGGGGGTGCCCAACCATCGCCATCGAGAGGAATAACTGACAGGCCAGGTTAATGAAATTACTTAGCAAATTGGTGTAGTTTCCATATCGTTTCGTGGCGAGGACTGCGGTGTCCGCGACGACGGCGGCAGTGGTGGCGATCGTGTCAATTTGAATTATCTAAACACAGACGGGCTATATTTGGACGCTGAGGGGCGCTTGCGTTAGCTCGATTGGCATTCTTCGGGCGCGCATTGTGGTACCTACATAAATACACGATGACGACGGGGAAGCTCGTGCCTCATTGTAAACATCGGAGCAAGGTACTTAAGGCCGGAATGGCTCCGATAAGATTACCGCGCTGAACAAAGTGAACTATTCCAAAAATGTTGCCTTCAATCATCTTTCGGCCGCACACACGAGGAAGTATTATCGGTTTCACCAATTTATGGCTGCCGTCGAGCAGCAGGGAAACTGTTTGTTGTCTTCCTGTCCGGCTCGCACCGTGGCCGCCGCCGTGGCTCTCAAACAAGTGCGTCCAAATCCAGGAAACACGAAAGATGCTGAACCGAAAATCCGGAGCAAGTCTCGCTGGGGTCTTAATAGGGAGTTTTAATTTATGCAACCGAAAGCTTTCCACACGAACGTTAAAAATCTATGAACAAGTTTTTTTTAGAGAAATGTGCTCCAAAATGACTGCAGAGCGAGAGAAGCATCCAGGGGGGCTTCGCATTAATAGCATATGTTTCCGCTATAAATTTCATGCCCCAGGTTGTGTTGTGAACGCACTTGAGCAATAAGTGTATGCAGCAGCAGCAGCTTCCACGGAGAGTCAACGAGTGAGTGTGCTTTCTTTCCTCCTATGCGGTCGGTGTGCTGAAAAACTGCTGGTTTCTGCTGGTGGACAATCCTGCTCTCCATCCGGTTGTCGCCCTGGTTTCGATTTGATGGAAACGACAGCGGAGGAAAATGTGCGCAAAATAAGATCAGAATCTATACGTACCTTTGTAGCACAGGCTGCTACCGGTCGGTCAGCAGCAGCAGCAGCACGGACCGGTGCGGTGGTGAGGCGAATGATGGCTGCGCGCGGTAGGAGATTAAACGACAACGCGGCGTTGGGTGACCTAGTTCGGAGATTTTTTAGGTGAAGCTGTCTCGAATCTCGATCAGATCCGATTGGTTGGTGCTAGATGATTCCGTTTCACGGTCGGCGGTAGTTAGTAAAAATGTTTGAATGCGATAGCTGGTCTTGAATTTGTTCCGCTGTGCTGCTATGTAGGGATTACCGAGTGACATATTTAAGCGTGAGAGGTTCAATATTGACATCTCAAGGGGTGTCGATAATGGAATTGACCTGTCACGGCCGTTTATGACCTTCACTACATTTTTTGTGAATGTGAATTGAAGGGGTAAGAAGAGACATGCTTTCATGACAGACACCAAATGCTTTCCGGGCGACATCCTTCAACGTGAAATACTCGCAGGCTATAAAGTCGCTGCGAGTCACAGCCGTATAAAGCAACCGGAAGGATCAGTGTCCTGTGCAAAGCAAATTTTGTCTTCGTCTGACAACTTCGGGACTTCAGCTAATTACGGAGTCCGTAGAAAGTCTCATTCAGATCTACAAGACGTGTCTCTTCATGTATCGCAGATCCGTCGTAGCTCGGCGTTCACGAAAACCAGCTTGGTATTTACCAGCAGAAACTTAGTAATTGGAGTGCTCAAGCCTGTGTCCTTTTTTGAAATAGGACTCTGCAGACAGCAGTTTGTTTACCTTCTTCTCATATACTCAAAAGAACATGGTGACGCATTTAATGCAGCTGCTCACTACCTATTTCCAAAGTTCAACTGATAGTTTGTCTTTTCCATCAGCCTTATTGTTGTTCAGCTTCTCGATAGATTTTTTACCTCATCGGGGCTCCACAGCTTCTCTATCGTCATTTATACTTTATCTGTTCGTCGACGCACTAACGTTTTCTTCATTTAATGAAGCTCTCTCTACCTAGCAGCTGCCATAGTGTCATCTGTCAGCAAACTATTGGTCATTGCACATGACGGGAGACGGCACTGGCTTTCTCCACACGCCATTGATATTTTCGTAAATTTTCCGCATATCATTTTGTTCCATACTGTTATCCTACTTGGTAATGCCACTCTCTTCATACTGCTGCTTTTTTTGCGGTGAATTATTTCTCAGCTGCTCTCGCTTCCTGTTACCGCTCTCTATTCTGACGGGTACTAGGCACTAACATCCGGCTTCTGGAAACGTTCTTCCTATTCGTCACCTTTTGGAACTTCTCATAGACCCAACCGTTTCTGGGTCGTCGTTAAGCTGTACCTATCTCTTCCCGCGCTGCTGTACTCACTGCTCCGTGGATAGATTCTCACAGATTGCTAAGGTGTCGTCTACGTTGATTCTCCTCACTCGCTCATCCAGCTTCTGACGGAACTGATATGTCACATCTTCTGCTGAGATGCGCTGGATACTGAAATACAGAGTTCGCTACGGTTACTAACCATGCTCGAATCATACTGATATCAAGATAGTGATCAGAGTCGATGATTGGTCCTCTGGAGTCCTCACGTCGATGACATCCGAGAAATGCCGGCCGCCCACTAGGACATGAACTATTTTGTTGCAAGTATCGCTATTAGGTTGCATCCAGATGAAAAGCTGATGATCTTGATGGCCATCCGTCTAGCTGTAGTGGAAGCCACTAGTCTCCGATGAAGGCTCTCCTTACTATCTATCAGACGGGGAAAGCCCTCTCTTCCGACCTGAGTGCTAGCGTCCCCGATAAAAATGTTCACGTCATGCTTTCGGCACGCTCCGTAAGTTTTATCGAAACATTCGTAAAACACATCCTCAGAAACGTTTCTTCCTTATTGCCGCCGCTATGGTAGATGTTGTATTTGAAGGAAGTGTTGGAAACGGGAGTCATTGTCTTGAATTCTGGTTCACCAGATCTAAGTCAACGCGCCTCCAGAATCGTGGCTACGCTTACTCTAAGAGTCTGCAGTTCATGAGCCAAAAGGCTCACTCATCTGAGTTCCTTTAAATTCATGACATTCCATGTATACTGAACTTCCGATCATAGTCTTCCTCCCTATCATTGCCGGCTCGGTTGCCGAATGGTTCGTACATCTGCTATCTTACCGGGGTTGCACTATCTGCATCTATCGGGTGGGATTGCTCCCTTATGTTTATCTGACGCAAAAAAGCATTTCATACTCTTCCGTCGAATACCAGAATAGACGCTGTTTGAGCCAGACTTCGTTGATGAACAGATGCTCGAAATGTATCACCTCAATCAAGCTCAAAAGGACTAGGCTGATGTCATGGAAACAAAGCATATAGTTCTTAGCGTGCGGTCGTTGGAATCACATTGACAAGAGGAAGCATGAGGTAGGAACTGGTAACAACCAGAACTGCACTGGACGTCCTACGCGTACGCTACTATCAGGTTGCCGACTCATCATTTTACAGAGCTGATTTCGAAGAAAAACCTGCAACAAAAAGGTTTCAATAAATCTCAGCTCGTCTGTAGGTAGACATAATATCAATCAACAATTATTGAAATCTCTCCCAAATCTGGCACTAACTCGGAAAGCCCCTACTACTCTGGGTCAACGCGCTCGGTGTCGATTACACGATCACGTACTCCCGTGCCAGTCCCATTCAACCTGTGTCTCGCCGCAGCAACATCTCACGTGCCAGTAGTATCTCACGCCAACCATGAATCACAAAGACCCAATTGCTCATAACTTAACCGAAAGCGCAAGCACAAGCCGAAGTAAAATTTTGAATTCAAATCGCACCCAGCACTCACTCACGTGAGCAGCGCACCACCGCACCGCAATGTCAACCGATTATGATAGTGTGTTTATGGGCGAGAACGGGTGGCGGTGCGGCGGAGGCGGTGTCGAGGTGCATAAAGTGACATTCCACGAGGAAAGCCTAGGACTGCTGCTGCAGCCGCCGCCCGTTTCTTCGAGTCTTTTGTTGGCCTGGCTGTAGTAACGGCAGTCGGGGGCAATGTAATGGTTGGACGGTGGTACAGCGGAGTTTCGTGCTGTAAAGTCATTCCCTTTGTTCGGGCGTCTGTTTTTAGAAATTGGAGCACTTACTTCTCTGTTGTTCATTCGTTTGCCGTGTGGAAGGACCACATCTTCCCTACAACAACCATGCGGCCGCCCCATAGATAAGAAGCACTCGCATGCAGGTAGGAGCTTTTGCTCGCACTACTCCCACACTCACTCGTTGCATATTAGATTATACTCCTGGGTGGCGTAGTGCCATATTTATGATGTACTTACATCATAATTCTTGAGCTGATTTCTTTCAGTGCCTGGCTCGGCACTCCGGCTGGCGGCCATAAACGGATTGCTGCGAGACCAACTCGAGTCTCGTCGTCCTACGCTCGCCACCACCGCACACCGGCTTGAGCTGGAGTCAGGATGCTACTCCTTCATATATTGGATGATGGTACTTTACTCGGCGCTGTACGTAAATCCCTAAAGAGTGTTGCAAGTTTATTTGCGCTTTCTCACAAATGGGCTTAGCCTAAGCACATACCAACACATGAATATGATAATTTTAACGTGTGGCTTTTCTTGAGCTGAGTCTCACGTTGACGTTGCAACTCGGACAGAATACCAATATTGTTCTGGCACGTGAGACAAGTGTCCGAACAAAACACCAAGGGAAGACGTCTCGTGTTGAACATTTTCTGCTGGACCGCAAGGCATTGGCCAACGCTTTTGATTAACATTTCGTCCGACGCTCATCACCGGACAACCTTCACTTTAGCCCGGAGGGGAAAGCTACAGCTATATACACAGTATCATTTCCAGCGTCGTTAAAGCTCCAGCCAGGCACATCTACATTTTTCTGTTTCTTCAAATTCACATTTCCCTCTCGCTGCTTGTCTGTGCTGGACACTCCAAGGGGTCTGTTTTGTCATTTTATTTTGAGGACAGGAAGATTTAATTGTCAGCATCCGGAAATTAACTTGTTGACGCTTTTTGAAAAATTGCCTTTTAATATCTCGCGTCCGTGGCGCGTCATATCTTCGGCAAGCTTTGTCAACCATCGTCGTTGAACGTCGCTAACGACGACGACGACGAAGACGCTGATGTTGATGACGATGATGATGGCAATGAGTGAAATATACGGAGCACCACCGCAAACGCAGCGCAGAGAATTCCCCGGTCCACAGGGTTCCCCGGGGCTAC
Organism: Aedes albopictus; assembly: GCF_035046485.1. Taxonomy (NCBI): domain Eukaryota; kingdom Metazoa; phylum Arthropoda; class Insecta; order Diptera; family Culicidae; genus Aedes; species Aedes albopictus. Next base: position 156,478,458 of record NC_085136.1, read on the forward strand.
ACAGACGAAATATCAACTTCAAAAGATTTTGTTACGCAGCCACAGCAGCAGCAAGCGCTGCTGCTTCGCCTCTATATACCTGTGTGGAGCCCCCGTGATACTTTCGTTTTGAAATTATCTCTCGTTTTTTGTCCCCCTATAGTAGCGGGTCCCAACGCAGTTCGAAGGTTCCAGTTTTCGGAATTTAAACGAAACACCTGCCGATATTTTTTTTCGGACTGTACCTTTTCGTCATCAATCGGAATTGAGAATTGAAAGGCACCACCGACCGGGTAGCCACCGCAGTGAGGCCAGGCAAGGCAGGCTTTCGAAAGGTCACTCTCGGCGCGCTTGAGTGTGGTGTTCAATTTCTTGTTTAATAACATGAGCTCCCCTCTTTGCTTGATTTATCGGCCGGATAGGGCCAGGGCGACGCGACGGATGGAGGGAATATAAGAGTATTAATTTTTTGCGCAGCCTCCAGTACATAGCGGAGTCAAATGAACGCAACGAGAGGTGAAATGAGGCCGTGTGTCTCTGGAAAATGTGACCATGGGCGTATCGAGGGGGTTGTGTTAATTAATTCTACAACTAGGATGGATAACAACAGTCATTATTGTGGAAACGGCAATCTCGCAAGAATTCCTTTTATGAGTTTAGCAAGAATTCTTTCAAAGATTTCCCCAAAGTATTCAATAAGAATAATTCCTTCCCATATACTTCATAGAAATTTTCTCCACAATTACCTTCAGAGACACCTTAAGAAATTTATTCAGGAATTCTTTCAAGAATTATATTTTTTTCTCGGAATTTTTAAAGATATCAATTTTTTTTAGGATTTCCTGGAATCGTTTCAGCGAGAATTATCCCAGAAATTCTACCAGGTATCCCTTGAGAATGAATTCCACCCATATGTACCTTTGGAAGTTTCTCCAGAAATTCTTTTAGAAATTCCTCCAGATTTTTTTCTTGAGTTCTATTCTAAATTTTCGCGAAAAAAATCTCAAAAAAATAATCTTGAAACTAGTCCACGGTTTTCTCAAGAATTTACGCCTGACTTTTCTTCAGCGAATCTTTAATAATATATATATGGATTGCTACAGAAGTTCGTGAATGTAAGTATTCTTCAAACATTTTGGAGGGTATTCCTCCACACAGCAAAAAAATATGAAAGTTAAGCAACACGTAAATTGAATATTAACTGAAATTTGCAGCAAAAAAGTGTAAATCACCAACATTGAACGTCAGCCGAGCAGCCCGCTGCTGGTCGGACGGTTTGTTTACAGATTTTAAAGCATATTCGCTTTAAATTTACAAGCATCTGCTATAAAGCATGCCAGCCACTCTCCGTCATCAGCTAAACGAACGGCTCCTCGCAGCTGTGGCGGTTTCCCCGTTGTCTCTCTCAGTACTCTCTGCAGCAGCCGGAGCATGTCGGGAATGCGTGCATTATGGTAGAAGCAGTTTGACTTTGACTGTCTGCTCTTCAACAAGCTGAGATAGCCGAGACAGCTCGGGCGTGCTATTCACACCCCAAGGATCTGAGTTCAATTCTCGCTCGGAGTTCAATTTTTCTTTATATTTTCTAACAGATATCTGCAATGTAATTTTAAGATCACATAAAAATTTCCATCATATCTAACGGGGTCCTTTTGTTACATTCGATCCGTCATAATTTTACAGGTTTTTTTTTTCGAACTGTGTGAATAAACCCTAGGCAATCCCGATTGTAGGTGTACCTGCAGGAACTACTGGAGAGACCTGTGAGGGACTTCCAGAAGAATCTATCGCGACTTTTTTTGAGAAATTGTTGAATGAGTGCCTGAGAGAGTTCCTGAAGGAACTTCTGAAGAAATTTCAACAATCATAGCTGAATAAACTCCTTGAAAAAAAATCTGGATTTCTAAAGGAAAACCCTAGAGGAATTCTTTAGAAATTTGCAGAATTATCTCGGTAGAACTATTAGAGGAAATTCTGATAACATTCCTGCACACCTAGAAAAAATCATGTAATTTTAGGTGTCCTGAACCTGATATATACGAGCGTCTTCAAAGACACAAATTTAGAGGTCAAAACATGTAAATTTACGTCTCCTAGGACTTATTTTTTCTTAGCGTCTAGCAATCGCTAGAACCGATCTGATAAATAAAACATATAAAAGTAAAATAGTAATATGCCTGGGATTCGAACTCAGGATCTGCTGATTGTGAGCCACAACTCTTACCTCTCGGCTATTTCACCGAGTTGGAAGGTGGCAGATGAATGTGATACTGATTCTACGTTTCTGGTGAAGTGGATTTGTTGACATCTAACGCAACCAACCAGGACTTACATGACGCGCGTAAAATTGAGTCCAATTTGTGATTCAGTCTTGAAAATGTTTACGTTCATTGATGTTTCTGTCCCGTGCAAATTTCAGAATTTTTAGGTGTGTATATAAAAATAAGTTTGAAGTCTCTTTGAGGCAACAAAACTCAAGAACGGATGAACCGATCAGCTTGACTCTTGCACGGTTCGGTTCGTATTCGTGTTGGCTGTGTTTATATGTACAAAAAGCTACGAAAATCAACTAGAAAATTAAGAAAATTGGTAAATTACTGATTTTCGTGAGCAGGGAAGGAAATCAACACGATCGAAATAAAACCAATCTAGAGTGCGGTGACGTTATGAGCTCAACAGTTGTCAAACCACCACAGCTTGGCAAGACAACGTTTGCCGGGACAGCTAGTTTTTAATAAAAAAAAATAAAGAGGTTTCTTGAAAAGTTTCCTCAGACATTCAGTCCTCCAGAGATAACCTTTGTCCAGAAATCCCACAAGAAAAGTTGTATGATTTGCTTCTGGAAATCCCCAAAGGTATCAGTAAAAGTTTTGTTTTAAGAGAATCCTTCAGGTATTCTATCAAGTATACCTCCAGTATTTTTATTGCAATTTTTAGAAAAGCTTCTGTCAATTTTTGTATCAAAATAACTGGTCGGGTTTTAGTTTCCGTATGCCACAGTTGCGTTAGTGGATAATCGATCGAAACGTATGAAAACTAAAACCTGACCAGTTACTTTGACGCTAAAATGGACACTTTCCTGCTTGAATCAGTGAAAGTAATAATAAAATAATCTCTGCAGGATTTCCAGGATGATTCCCTGGAGCATTTAATGGATACATTCCCACGGGATATTTCTTGAGAATTTCTAGAGCAGTTCCTGAATAAATTTCTGGTGAATTTCTTGATGATATACAAATTTCTGAAGGAGTCTGTGAAAGATTTTCTTTTGCATAAAGAAAGAAATGTCCTTCAATTGTAAAAAAGTATATTTAGAAAAAAAAATCAAAAGCGGAATTTTCGAAGGAACTCATGAAAATCATCACAAAAATTTCCAAATTTTAACAAATCCTAGTGAAATTTCTTGAAAAATTCTCGAGGCAATAGTTGAAGAAAACGCTGAAAATCCCTAGAAGTATTTCTGAAAAAAAATCGTTGGAGGAATTTCTGAAAGAAACCTTGATAGACTACGAAACCAAATTCTTGTGGTTATTTTTGAAGCAATCTTTGGAGAAATTTAAGAAAAAATCCGTACAAGTTGGCTTAAAGGAGTTCTAGAATAAATTCCTTGTAAAATGTCGTTAAGAATTTCCAGGAAAATTTCTAAAACAAGTCCTGGCACAACTTTGGAAAATTTTTTGAAGGAGCTGGTGGAATATTTTTCAAAGAAATCCTTGGTGCAATCTCCAGGAAAATTTCTCAAATAATCACTCACAGAACTTCGAAAACAATTTTTGAAATAGCTGGTGGATTTTTTTAAGAAATCCTTGGTGCAATTTCTTGAGAAATGCCGAACTTTAAATTTTCCTATGAAACCCGTTGATGATTTCTTGAGCAAATTCTCGTACGAATTTTCGAAAGAATCCGTGGAGGATCTTCAGAGGAAGCCCTGCCAGAGGAAATCTTGTAGAAATTCATGGGAGATCCTCTATGAGAAACTCTGAAAGAAAATCCTGAGCAATTTCTCAGGGAATCCGAGGAAGATGTTCTGAAAAAAAAATCAAAAGGGATATGTGGAAGATTTTCTGAAAAGGATTTCTGGAGGATTTTCTAAAGAAATTAATGGATGAATTTCGAAAGGAATCAAAGGATGGAGTTCTTACACTAATTTCAGAAGAACATATTTGTTTAAATATGGAAGTTTGGATTTTTGTCGAAACCAAAATTTCTAGATTTTGCTCGAAATGAGAGATTTGCGATAACTTCAAAAATCTTGCGTACATCAGTCTAGTTTATAAAGAAGTTAAATAATAAGTTTCACTGGACACTCTTATCCAGTTAAAATTTAAAATCAAACTGTGCACTAAAACCTGAGATTCAGAGCTTCAAACTTGGACCTTTTGTATGAAAATCAACCAATGCGTACTTTATTCTATCCAGTACTGCAACGAAAGTTCGAATAACACATTTCCAATTGAAGTGTAAGAGTCATACTCCAAAAAATAATGGCGGAACTACTTTTAAAAACACCCTACTGCAAACTGTCTCGGAAACTTCTATAAAACAAAAAAGTAGATAATAGAAAGTTTTGAAAAAAAAATCGAGCGAGTTTTATGAAAAAAAGAGCCCTACAGTCTATGTATTGCCTATCGAAGACTATGTGTAACTTCGTAGTGAAATTCGTAGTTGATTTTCAAGGATGGTATTCTGAATGGAACGTGCCAGAACTTCTATAAATATCGTTTTGAAGAAAAAATAAAAAAAATAAAAGAATTGTCCATAAAATTTCTTGCACAAATTTCTGGAGCATTCCTACAGTTCTTAAGGGTGGCATTTTTTTTTTTTGCTAGAATGAAGAGTTTTGTATAATATATCTTGGAAAGGTTTTTTTTATTTTTATTTTTTTATTTTTTTTTTTGTCTTGGTATTATTACAATGCTTCGCCTCTAGGCTAGATCATCTCCATGACTCTACATTCTTTTCAAAGGAAGAATCAACATTTTGTAAGCTTATCGGGAATGGGAGTGTTCGATCCCTGGTCCTACGCTTGGAAAGCATGCATGTAATCCATCACAACAGGATCGCTTAACGAAGCAAAGTGAAAACTTTTTTTTTTAAGTCCATAGGAAAGCTTCTTGAAACACTACAGGAACATCGCCTGCATCGTGGTTGATTTTTGAGGACAGTATTTTTTCATAGTTTGTAGTAGAACTTATGAAAACTAGGGACATTTCTGCAGTTACTTTTGCAGTTTCTAGACACTGATGGTGTTTTTTTTCTTGCTATACTTTTTTTTATCCCGATGTTAATATTTCTTTGGATGTATTTTAAAGGATTTTTTAAATTTTTAGAAAAGATTGTTACGTGGTTAAATGCAAATATTGTTAAAAAATTCCAAGCGGATTTTTGGTAGAATTCAAGAAAATTTAGAGAAAAATAATAAACTCCTGGAAGAGATAGGAATTCTTGGAAAACAGCATAATTTGTTAAATTTTTAAAAGAAGTGCTTTTCAAATATTTTATTCAAGAAATTCCAATTGAATTGGACTGCGCATGCTTAAAAATTCCCCTTAAATAATTTGATTGACCTTTCAGCAATGATCAAAAACTCTGTATTGTTTTGCAAAACTCTGTTATGTATCGCAATTATTTTTCTATTTTTAAAAGGAAGATTTTGTTTCTCTATTTTACCAAAGTTTTTCTAAAATTCATTCAGCCGAACAATTTTAATATTGTACTAGGAAACTTTTCAATCAGGTTCAATCAGGAATGAAATGTTCCATAATTTTTAACTTCGTTTACCCTGATAAAACCCTAGAATTCTCAGGGAGCTCTGAAGTGAAACATGGATTTTTTGTTGGAAATTAATTCAATAATAATTTCAACGTCCAAGTTTTTGGAAATTTCATGGGAGTTTCTGAACGCATTCAAGAAGAAAATGTGTACAAGTTTTCATCTGTGAACTTCTTAGAAAGCATTTCCGTAAGACTTTTGCAGGTATTGCTGGAGAAATTCTTGAAAGAGTTTCTAGGGTTCATTAAAGAAAATCGGCGTTCATAAGATTTTTTTATGGAATTCCTAATTACCCTTCTGACATAATTTCTAAAAAAGTGTTTTGTTGCCCAATTATGGGCGAAACGATTTGTCAAGTCTAAAGCTTCGAAAGCTTTTTGAACCATGGCTGGAAAGAGGATTGGTAAGGTGAAATTACTAAATAAATTTAAAAAAAAACTAGGACAAAATATCTGGCGTAATTTCTAGTGGAACCCATTAAAGTTTCCCTACAGATTTTTTTGATGGGCTTTCTGAAATAAACTTAGGTTTCATCTGAAGAATCTGAAAAAATACCAAAGAAGTTTCTGCAACAATGTCTTAAACTTCTGAATAAAATTTTGGAATTTGGAGTGCGTAGTCTCAATTAATTTCTGAAATTTTCAAATATTCAGATTAACCCTCCTCTAGGGTGTTATGTTAGATGCATCACAATGGCATAGACCACGTTTGGCGTGCCTGTCTGAGCCACATTAAGTTTCTCTGTAAAGTTTCGAATCGAAGTTGCAATGAAAATGTTTAAAAAATAAAATAAAAATATATCCAATTGTGAATTCGGCCGTCTTGGTGGCAGCGTGGTATTATAGTTGTTTATTGTTTATTATTTTCCGGTGTACCTACGGGTGAGTTTGTTCCATATTTTATGAATTTAAAAAGAATCATATTTATATTCAAACAATGTTTTGGGTAACTAAAATGACAGATATGGAATGTTTATTTGGTGTTTTGCTGTTTTGCAGCTCCTTTGTGCAGCTCTTAATCAGTCTACAGCTCCAAAAACTCTAGAAACACCGCATTAATTGTATCACCGAGTAAAGGTGACTCTCAGATATCCCATTTTTCAGCATTACCACGAACAACTACCCTTCCCGTGCTGGTTGTGGGGATACAGAGATCTCTTAGGGAATGACCACAAGGTTGAAGCCCCTCTTTAAAATCAAATCAAGTTGTATGTGCACCAATCACGGAGGAGAAACCTTCGACATGTACAGTCGGCCTAGGCTTAGCTAAGCTAACAATTTCGATTGAAATTCGTTTTCTCATTCTTATGCACTGTATATGAAGTTCTAAAACTCAAAACAAATTATGGGAAGTATTTTTTTGTTAATAAGTAGACATCTTGAATAAAAAAAATTATCTTGGAAATTGTCAAAAGGGCTTTGGAAGGAAAATACTCATTTTGACATGAGAATGTCTTGATTTCTAATTAACTCAACGTACATGTGCACAGAATGACAAATTATAAAAAAAAAAAAACAATAGCTCAGGTGAGATTTGAACTCACGGCCCTTGCATGCCAGACGAGTGATTTATCAACTAAGCTATCGAAGGGGTTTCCAGTTAGCCTAGTGGCTAAGGCTATGGATCGCCAATCCGGAGACGGCGGGTTCGATTCCCGTTCCGGTCAGGAAAATTTTCTCGACTCCCTGGGCATAGTTTATTATAGTACTTGCCTCACAATATACAAATTCATACAATGGCAGGCAAAGAAAGCTCTTTAATTAATAACTGTGGAAGTGCTCAAAGAACACTAAGTTGAAGCGAGGCAAGCCACGTCCCAGTGGTGACGTCGACCCATAAAGAAGAAGAAGCTATCGAAAAAGCTGTTGAAAAAGAGAAATAGATATGTACCAAGAAGAGGAGCAATGTGGCACACAAATTGTGTAAAAATATACTATTTCCAAAGTACATCTCAAGCACCATCCGCCCCTGACCAGAGATGGAAAATGATGAAGATTACAGCTGAGCAGACACAAACCAAAACAAACATACTCGTGAAGCACCGGGGCCCGAAAATACTCGCACTTCTTTATTCGTGAGTAAACGAAGCTGGCAAGCACTCGCATGTGATTCGCGAAGCTTCGTGAGTTTTTTGCATTTTGACGAAAAACGCATTTTAACGACTAGCAGTGCTGCTTTTCAGGAACAATAAAGCATAAAGCCTTAGTTTATGTTGGATAATCACAGGATTTGCTATTATAATCACAATAAAATGCACTTCCGCACCTCCACTAGTTCTTCACGAATAAAAACTCATGAGTGTTTCTGTTTTGTTTTGCTTCTTACTCACGAAGAAAGCGGGTGCGAATAAACTCACACACTGTTTACTCTCGGCATCGTGAGTAAACCTTGTGTTGGCTTTACACTCGCGAATTGCTTCACGATGAGAGTAATTCCATCATTGCCCCTGACACACCAGGAAACCTAACTAACGCCGATGAGCCCTACCGCACCGCGGCGATGCTTCGTCAGCAGCATCTCTTGATCTTTCACTCGATCAAGGCTCGCGATCTGAACCTGTACGTTAACGTTATTATTCTTCTCCGATCGTTTCTCCTGCCGTCCCTCCCAGACAGTGCCCGCACCGACTTTCCTGATCCCTTCATTGTCCGGCAATCGCGATCGGCGGCGGCGATCGGGAAAGGCAACGGCGGACTGGCTGGTGGAGGCGATTCGATTCGCGTGGCCGGCCGTCCAAGGCACACGAATGCGAGTTGGTTGCTCGCTCGCTTGGTGCTGTCATTTTGCTACCGTTAACCTCGGACGATCGACTCGATCGTCCGTCGTGTAAAATGTTGAAACCACTACCGAACTACCCGAAGATCGGCGGAATTGGGACCTGTGTGATCTGTCATTTATCCGATTCCCGCAACAAATCAATTCCGACCCGTCGGACGGTCTGACGTGCACACGGGGTCTTAATCTCCTAATCAACGACGGACGGGAACAACCGCAACGACCAAAGACGGTGGGACCCAAGGCGAACGGTCCAGATTGAGTTGGGGGAACCCGCGCGCCGCCGCTACTGCTCGTAGTTATGATGACGCACAGGTACCCGGAGGAACCGCTGGCTCACACGCGCGAGCCCGTGAGCACTGTGCTTGCGCGACCATCAGAGTGATTGAATTGTGTGGTGTGTGCGGTGGTGCTGCCAGAGACAAGCCCCAATCATTAGGGGCGTGAAATCAATTCCGATGCTATAATGCTCCCTTCTCTACGGCGGCAGCACCATCGTACAAACATCAATGCGACCGAATGAGCGGCGCGCAGGCAGCAAATGAGTTCGGACGGACTGACCGGATGGCCGCCAAGATAAACGGTCATTTCTTGTAGGTACGTTTCTTTTTTTCCGCTGCGCTGTTGTCTCTCCGGCAGCAAACCAAACCGAACCGATTGCTGACCATTTCCTCCCGCTAAAGTTCTCTGCTTGCTGCTTCCCTGCTCGTTGCTGTTGTTGGTGGTGCGATCTGCAGTCGAGCACACACACCACCCAAAGCAAGCCCAGTATATATCAATTACGGCTTGATAGCTTTGTTTGTCTCGAAATTGAGTATTATTAGATGGCTTAAAAGCTTGGGCCTTAGGATTTCGATTGTTTTTCCTTTCTTTCTCCACCGCAGTGCGGCACCAGCACCGCAGTCAACTTCACCGGCGGTGGTGGCGGAATGTTTAAGGCTTATTAGCGATGATGAGGTTTTGGTTTCGACGATGATGATAATAATAATCGTATAGCGGAGAGATAGGTACGACCCGAGCAAGCGCCGCCACAGCCAGGACCTGCTATGGCACTGACTGACTGGTGGGGCTGTTTGAAACAAATGCGTGCGCCCCAGTAGCTAGCAATTGGTACGGCTAGTTTGTATCGATCGATAAATTGCCGCTTTTGGTGCAGAGACATAGGCTGGGCCATCTATCTATAATGACCGGGCGGTGGCACAGGAAAGTTGAACAAATATCGATTATTAGATGTCTGGTTCGAACTGTTTCAGCTTTCAGTGTGATAAGATCTGCGGTGATTGCAGAGTATACGAATTTAATAGTACGTTTGTGAGGAACCAGTTCGAGTTCGAAATTTGAGCATAACGATGATAAATTGATAAGGCGTAAAGCTTAATTTTAACGACCTCAGTTGAGTAATGAATTATTAAGTCTGAAACAACTACGCTCGTTACTTAAGTGATTCGAAAATCACTCGAGCAATCGCCAGACGAACACCCAAAATACGCCATTCAAAAGCATCCCATTTGGTATCTGCACAACACTTGTGTCAATGTTTATTTGTCGAATCGCTTTGTCATCCATGGACACAACAAAAACACGTGTTAAAAGGTTTCTCTACGATTTTTCTAGGAGAACAATATCAAACATGCTTTCGAAAACCCCTGAAACTCTTTCAGACCCCCTGGAACGCAGCCGAAACATCAAGAAAACGCCCCTGAAGCCCTCTGTAACGCCTCTGAAATACCTCTGAAACACCCTTGAAGCCTCCGTGAAATTCATGTGAGAGCTTTGAAGCCCCTATGAACCTCCTGAAACGCTCTGAAATGCCTTGAAACGCCTCTGAATATTCGAACAAGGCAGTTCCAGGAGCCTTGACAGCCCTCTGATACCCCAAATGACCTGTTCTACTTCTTCTTATTCTTCTAATCCTCTTTCTCCTATTTGTCTTCCTATCAAACATGGTATCACGCAGTATTTTCAGAACTTCGGCTGTGACTGCCATTCTTCGCATAATTGCCCCACGCGTTTCCATGCCACAGTTTGGTACAACTCCCGATCATCGCAAAACTGCCGAAGTCCATCATCTGAAACCGAACTAACCAAACGGCAAAATGATGCACACTACTCAAAATACAATCCCCCCCGTCGCTGCTAAATGTGTATCATTGCGTTTAAACTCTCATATTTCATGCTTAAATTTGCTCCCCGAATAAAAAGCTGTCACGCAGCATCATTTGCAACTTGATGGCTATCTTGCACCTCGAAACAGCCAGCGAGCCAGTCGGGACGTGCGATGCAACCGCGCGCACAACCAACAACAGCAGCGTGAATAAGTGCGCCCCTTATAAGCCAAAGCAAACACGCGAACGCGAGTGATTTCAATTATCCTCATTCACTCTCTCGGCACTGTTGGCTGGCTCCCGTCCGCGCGCCCTGATTTCCGTCAATCGTCCACAGGCCCCGGAGGCCCCCACGAACCCACGAACCGGACCTTAATGCGTTTGCCGTTTATTAAGCGAATAGTCATCAGCGGTAATGGCGTGTCACCGTGGCCCCGTGGCGGTGGTTTGCCTTTCGCGTGGCTGGATGGCTGCTCGCTCATGAAGAATCACCTCCTCATCCTCGGGCAAGCAACTAACGCAGGAGGGTGGCCGCGGTCGCGGCCGCGGCAGTGGTTGTTCTTGGGGGATACGGGCTGGAGATAACACAGCCCTGGTCTGGCCAGGGCGAGGATGATGGGTTGCTGCGCTATCGAACGTGCATCTTCATTTCAGCGGAAAGGATGTTGCTGTCTAGCAGCAGCATCGTCATCGGTAAACTAGATTAGCTGCATTTTTGTACGCGCCTTGTGAGTGCACTCTTTGCAATGTATTTCAATTATCAGCGGTTCTCAAATGGATATGGGGAATGTCGTGGAGAGTATCATGTGTGCCAATCTTATTTCAAGATAGAGCAGCATAGCATGAACACTTGCATAAATCGTAGATGGAGTTGCATACATGAGTATAACCTCAGTCATTGCAGATTTCGCTGCTATCTATACTGGTATAGATCCATCCATTTCCACACACCTGGCAAAGTCATTGCAAGCATTTTAGTTCTATAAATCTCATTATCAACTTAAAGAGACTCCAAATCTGGTAGGCCATTTCGTACGAATATTTCAAACGAGAATCTGTAGTATAAGTGTGCCACTGTGTTAACAGATATGTTGCTTCCTACACAGATCAAAATTGTTTCATCAAGTCCGCTTTAACAAATTTACCTTCATCGCTTTCAACACAATTCTCCATCGGATTAAAAAATAACAGGTTGTCTGCAGTGAGCAGCTTGCTTACAATTAAGCGTGCAAGAAATTCTTTTATGTAAAATTGAATGAAATAAAATGGAAAATTTAACGTTCTAATATTTACGTCAAGTGTAGTTTTCTGATTTTTTTTTTCTGTGTATGTTATGACCATGTTTTAAAGGTTTAATCATAAATTATAACATCACCTTTTATCGTAAAACCATCTCTTTTTTATAAAAGGTAAATTTCATGGAATAAAATAAGCTAACTGTTTTGTTTTTCTTTTAATTTCAGGTGATACATCCTAAAAATAACCAGTTTTGGCAATAGCAAATTCACAAGGTAACAAAAAAAAATTAAACAAGTCGTACTCAGTTAAAAAAATACATGGAGGTTTCTGTAACAAACTTACCTTCATCGCTTTCAACACAATTCTTCATCGGATTGTAAAATTACAGGTTGTCTACCGTATGGAGCTTGCTTACAAGACATTATTTTAAGTATAATCGAATGAAATAAAATGGAAATTCAAACGTTCCAATATTTACGTCAAGTGCACCCAGTTCAAAATTACTACGTCGAGTTGGCTGAAACAAAATGACCTCCATCGCTTTCATTACAATTCTCCATCAGATTGTAGAATTACAGATCGTCTGCAGCATAGAACTTGCTTACAATTACAGTATTAGAGATTGCAAGAAAATATGTTATGTAAAATCGAATGAAATGAAATAAAAATTTACACGCCCTGATATTTACCTCAAGTGTAGTTTATAGATTTTTTTTATGTGTAGTTTTCAGAATGTATTTCTGTGTAGATTGTCTGTTATCACTTTTTTCCAAAAAGCCAAGTGACATTGATTTTATATCAATTTTAACTCAAAATGTTACTAGGGAGTTTTCCACTATAAGAAGGTTTATTCATCTAGCCCGCGAACTAAGAAGGAAGTCACCTACCCTAGACAATCCATATGCCACAGAGCACTAGGCTTTGTGGATATCCCAAGCCAGTGCTCAATTTTTATCGTAGAGGTTCAAATAGGAGATGTACTGGTGATGGGTCTTCAGAAGTACTGCAGACTCCCTGGAAGTTGTGCAGACTCTTCTTAAATTCCGATTCGTTGCACTTAGATAATATCTGCTTCAACTTTTCTATGAAATCGTGGTCAAATCGTTATGCTGTTGAAGGACGTTGATTAGAACATTCTGGTCTAAGGTTACAACGATGTCGATGATAGTTAATTGCTTCTTCCTTTTGCCATCAACACATCGTTGGTGGGGATAAGTAGGTTTCGTTATTATCTTACGCATAGCTTTATGCAACTGTTTTCCTGTTTAGGATCTGGTAAGCAATTGTGGTAGGATACAGACCTGTTCACCAAATTGTGATTAAGAGCAGGCTGTCAGTGCACAATGTTCGTCGCAACTACTTGGTCTTCGAAGGATATCCTTATACCTTCTTTTTCCGAGACGCGGTAACCACCTACCAGTAATACGTTAGACGTCGCTTCATGGATTAGCCCGGGTTGAAGTTTCATGCAACTCATTTCGCTTCCACGCCGTGATAATTTCATAAACAGCTCTGGTGTCGCAGTCCAGCTTATAAGTTTCCTGCATTGTAGCCTTAGTCAGCTCCACATTCAGGGCTGTAAATGACGTGTTTTGACGTGGGGGGGGGTATGGTCTGAGATGGCTAAAAATACGTCTACGTAGTTTATGGACAGCGCCTGTCTGAGAGAAACACAGCACTTTTTCCTTCTACTGATCATCTAGCTTGCCTCTTTCGAAGGACAACTTGTGATGACACATTCAATGCTTGGACAACGTTATTCGTTTTCCTCGATCTACTAGCTTTAAGTCAATCATGTTCAACATTATCATCCCGCAACTGCAGATCAACAGCGGCACAGCAAACGTGTTGGTTACCTCCATCTTGTTACCAGTTGACAGCATGTTATTTGCAATCAGTTGATACGATGCAAGAACTTGTTCTGCATTTTCTTCCTAATGATTGTGTTCCGAACAACATTTAAATTTCGGGTGGCCGAGCATACTTATCATTACGCCTCAAACCATATTCGTAATCTACGACTATTCGTTACTCGGCCGGTCGACAACGGACCAGATCTTTACCGTACGGCAAATCCTCCAGAAATGCCGTGAATACCAGGTCCCAACGCACCACCTGTTCATCGACTTCAAAGCGGCATACGATAGTATCGACCGCGCAGAGCTATGAAGAATCATGGACGAAAACGGCTTTCCTGGGAAGCTGACTAGACTGATTAAAGCAACGATGGACGGTGTGCAAAACTGCGTAAGGGTTTCGGGTGAACTATCCAGTTCATTCGTATCTCGCCGGGGACTGCGACAAGGTGACGGACTCTCATGTCTACTCTTCAACATCGCGGGACCGAAAACGACCGGATCCGTCTGGGTAGTAATGTTACGATAGACGGGGATACTTTCGAGGTGGTGGAGGAATTCCTCCTCCTCTCCTCTCCTCGTCTTGGCGTAACGTCCTCACTGGGACAAAGCCTGCTTCTCAGCTTAGTGTTCTATGAGCACTTCCACAGTTATTAACTGAGAGCTTCCGCTGCCAATGACCATTTTGCATGTGTATATCGTGTGGCAGGCACGAAGATACTCTATGCCCAAGGAAGTCAAGGAAATTTCCTTTACGAAAAGATCCTGGACCGACCGGGAACCCGTCACCCTCAGCATGGTCATGCTGAATACCCGTGCGTTTACCGCCTCGGCTATAGGGGCTATAGGGTGGAGGAATTCGTCTACCTCGGATCCTTACTGACGGCTGACAACAACGTGAGCCGAGAAATTCGGAGGCGCATCATCAGCGGAAGTCGGGCCTACTACGGGCTCCAGAAGAAACTGCGGTCGAAAAAGATTCACCACGCACCAAATGCACCATGTACAAAACGTTAATAAGACCGGTGATCCTCTACGGGCACGAGACATGGACCATGCTCGAGGAGGACCTACAAGCACTCGGAGTTTTCGAGCGACGCGTGCTAAGAACGATCTTCGGCGGTGTGCAGGAGAACGGTGTGTGGCGGAGAAGGATGAACCACGAGCTCGCTGCACTTTACGGCGAACCCAGCATCCAGAAGGTGACCAAAGCCGGAAGGATACGTTGGGCAGGGCCGGACAACAACCCTGCAAAGCTGGTGTTTGCAACGGATCCGGTTGGCACAAGAAGGCGTGGAGCGCAGAGAGCACGATGGGCGGACCAGGTGGAGCGTGACTTGGCGAGCATTAGGCGCGACCGAGGATGGAGAGCGGCAGCCACAAACCGAGTATTGTGGCGTACTATTGTTGATTATGTCTTGTCTTAATGATGTTGAACAAATAAATGTATGCATGTATGTATGTATGTATGTATGACTATTCGTTACTACATAAATAGCAGGAATCCACCTCTTGAGCCCAGTGGAGATGGTCATCAACATTTGTCAGCTCCGGGCTCTGTCCAGATGCAGTAGTTAAGGACCGTCACTAGCTGCAAGAGTTGATGCAGTTCCTGTACTGATTTCATGAACAGCTCCACGATGTCCAAAGAGAATCGTAGAATAGGGTGAAAGCTGTTTACTTTACCATTGAATGCTTCCAGTTGGCGTTAGCAGAGAAAAGTGTGGACAAGGACCATTATAGCATTCAGTTTGCGACGCTGACAACCTGACATCGGCATCATCGTTTGTATTCCATTCATCGCCACTGCCTTGGAATATTCGCCTCCTGATGCTGAGAGTCATGGACCACAACACAGCTGACCCGATGATGTTGATTCGTAGAGAAGTGCTGAGTCTTACGCATTCTTGAAGTCGATTTCTATTTGATCAATGGTGGGTTCACAATGACTGCATGTGCATCTGAATTTGATATTTGCAGCCCAGCACTCAGCGAAGTAAACTACCGAAATTCATCAAAATACCTTATGAAATTTAGCCATAACTGTAAAGTATGGTTGCCATAAGAATACCTTATGAAAATTGAACATGCTTATTATGACCTAATTACATAAGATAAACTTATGAAAAGAGCAGAAAAATCACAAAATGATGCAGACTGGAATCGATCCATGAACGTCGAGATCACTGAGCTCGTGCCCAACCCACGCGGCTATCGACGATTGAGAATTTCATGTTGCTAAATGTGTATAAAAACCAAACTGTGAGTCGATTCTGCGTCATAGACCGACCTTATGAAAATCATTCTAACCGTTATGAATTGTTTAAAGGCCATTTCATAAGTTAGACCTTATGATAGTCTTAGGTTTATTTGTCTGAGTGTGCATATTCTTGCGACACCCTTAATGTGCCTCGGTCATTACGGTATGTAGGCATCGCCGTGGTCTTGTACCTCGCTATCACTGATGGAAGCACTTTGTACAGACCGTGGATAAGCTATGTTTCGGCTCATCAGAAGTAAGTGAGGGATAACTCTGGGGTTATCTTTCAAATAGTTACTGCAGGGTCTTCTGGCATCATGTCGAACTTTTCACCATCCATCCATGGATTGACGTGGGTTTTTATACCCAAATTATTCACGAAAGCGAGTCCTGGTGTAGTAATTTCACATAAAATAAATTTACACATTCACATGAATTCATGACAACAAACAATATCGATCAAATATTAAAAATATGTACAATATACTAAAAACAACGATTTTTCTTGTTCAGAAAAGTAGGGACCCCCATTAAACCCCCGAATTTCCCTAAAACGCCTCTGAAGTCGCTTAATAACTCCCAGAAAACGCCTCTGAAATCTCCCTAAAATATCCTGTAAACCTTCTAAACCCCCTGTGACCCCTTGAAACGCCCTGTAACGCATTGAAATGTCCATAAAATCCCACCTGCCACATTCTGAAGCCCCTTAAAACGCCTCTGAAACATCCCTGAAACACCCCTGAAACATCCTAGAGTCTCATGTAACCCCCTGAAACGCATCTGAAAATTACCTGAAATGCCCTGCAGTCCCTTGAAACTCTCAGAAACACCCTGAAACGCCTCTGAAACGTCTGAGAACGCCCCTGAAATGCCCATAAAAGCCCCTCTGAAACATCTTGGAACCCCTAAAACCATCAAAAAACCCCTTGAAATACCCTGAAACGCATCGAAGCGCTTTTCAAAGCTCCCTGATGCATCTAGGAACCCTCATAAAACCCCCAGAGACGCCTCTGAAACTTTCCAGAAACGCCCTGTACCTCCTAGAATCGCCCCTTGAACACCTCTAAGATTCCCCCTGAAGTATCATGGAATACCCAGAAACTTCCTGAAACGCCTCTGAAATTCCCGAAAACGCTTCTGAAACCTCCCTGAAACTCCCTGTAACCCCTTGAAACGCCGCTGAAACGCCTCTTAAAGACCATTTGAAGTATCCCGGAATCAAGCCCTTCCGATTCTTCCTGGAACCCACTAAAATAACAGAAACCTTCCTGAAACGACCTGCAACTCCTCTAGAAACCCCCCGAAACATCCTGAAATACCCTGAAGATCCTTAAAATTCCTCTGAAACCTCCCTGGGCAGAGGTGGACACAACCTCGCAGCACAACGGGTCTCCGAAGCGGAACGCGGAATTTGGATTTCAGGAAGAAATAAAACACTGAAATTTCGCTACTGTACACTTTAAACACGTCTTGACTTGTCAAAGAACACTGATTGCTTTTCTCCTTTCTCTATGCTTAGCGCTCTCGCCAGCGCCTCATTCGCACAACATGCTTACAGTTAGTGCGGCCAATATTGCCACCGTCCAACGTGAAATACCCTGGAATTCCTTTGATCGTCCCTGAAACGTAACTAAAGCTCCCTGAAACAACATGAAACTCCCTGAAACCCCTAAAACTACTCTGAAACTCCCGAAAACGCTTCTAAAAGCCCTTGAAATGTCTCTAAAACGCCCCTAAAAGCCCCCTGAAACATCCGGGAATCCCTGAAGGCCCCGGAACGCCCCTAAAACGACTCTGAAACCTTGTAACCCCTTGAAACGGCCTGAAACACTCTGGAACGCCTCTGAAACATCCCTGAAACGTCCTATAGCCCCATGAAACGCAATGAAGCCCCCTCTTCCCCAAAACATCCAAGATTACCCAGAACGACGTCAGGCCATTCGGCCGAAGGTCATTAGGCCGAATGGTCATTAGGCCGAATGGTCAGTAGGTTGAATGGTCATTAGGCCGAATGGTCATCAGGCCAAATGGTCATTGGGTCTTCTTGCCGTTACGTCCCCACTGAGACAAAGCCTGCTTCTCAGCTTAATGTTCCATGAACACTTCCACAGTTATTAACTGAGAGCTTCCTCTGCAAATGACCATTTTGCATGTGTGTATCGTGTGACAGGCACGAAGATACTTTATTGATGCTGAATCTACTGATATTTTACCCATGCTTTTTTCCTTCTTTTAAATATAAGCTGTTCTTTCTAGTATCATTGCTAAAATAGTGTTTGGCGCTGAAACTGCTGATATTCAATTCATAAATTTTTCCTTCTTTAAAACATAGGCTATTCTTTCTAGTTTCATTGTTAAACTAGTTTTTGGCAAAAATTGTTGGAAAAGGTAAAAACAACGGCTAACTTTCAATTCGTCCTGATGACCATTCGGCCTAATGACCATTCGGCCTAATGGCCTTCGGCCTAATGACCCAGCATCCCTGAGAACCACCTAAACCGCCTCTGAAACCTCCCGGAAACAATCCCTTGAAACTCCCTGAAACGCATTGAAGTTCCCTTGAAAGCCCACCTGAAACAGCCTGAAGCCTCCGAAGTCCCCTAAACTCATCTGAAACATTCCTGATAATAATAAATTGGAAAATTTGCTAGCGAAGCAAAAACACGTAAGGCATGTCTTACTACAATCACCGAACGGCACTATTTCCTAGAAAACCTATAATACCCAGTCTCGACCTTTTTGAGAAACGCTGTCTTAATGTCCATTCAGTATGCCAAGCGACATCTACTGCACTGCATTTCTCGCCTTCACCCGATATATCGAACAGCGAATAAGACTGATTACCTTACAGAGTCTGTGATGGTTAAAAAAAGAGAAGTCCTTTTGCAACACTGTAATTTATCACCACATCGTTGCTGGGCTGGCTGGTTGGGATGATGACGACGACATTCCAGAAAACCGGCTTAGTCCGCATCCTAAGTGTATGCTGCGGTGACGACGCGAAAGACACACTCTGGCTGGTGATTATGAACCGTAATGACAACCCTCGGCGCTCAGATATTATAACTTATCAACAGTTGGTCCCGGTTCGAGAGGATTACGGCGTCGACGACAACGGGTGCAGAAATCCTTAAATCGAGAAAACTTTCTGCGGTGGTCTTCGAGGTCAAAATCCTTAAATCGCTCGCATCCCTATAACTATACCACCAAAAGGGACGAGGGGGAAGAAGATTCCAAATGGAAAACAAAGCTCGCCGCAGCTGGCTACCGATGTCAAACCAATCAGAAGTGGCCCCTCCAATCGCCGGATAAGGCAAAAAGAAAAACTTTCCAAAACGCAAAACGCAAAAAGCATCGCTTGGCGCGAGATGAAAAATTATGACAAAGATGCTGACACCGACCGACCAACCTGGGGAATGGGTAGCGGTGGCGGGGTACAAAAAAGTCATTACCATCGGGGTTGTAACGTGTAATCAACTGGATGCAGGCTATTTTAATTCTTTCTTCTTGTTATGTCGATGTTTTCCTCCGTCAGCGTGTATAACCTGATTTTTTCTGCTTCTCTGCGGGCCGTTTTCTTCGGAAACCCGAGACACCTGCCAGAAGTTCTCACAGTATCCTTGGCACCGATTATTGCGTTGTTGTTGGGTCCGGAGCTTCTTGAATGTGCCTCGAAGGGCCGTGTGGACTGGACTCGATGATGACGACGGCGCGCGATGATGATGCTGCATCCGTGTTGCGACACAAAAGGACCACTGCATGTAGGCATTCGAGCGAGGTGCACCACTCTGCACGAGGATAGGTGTATGCGGTCAAAACGTCAAGAAATAATGAAGAAAGCAGAAAAAAACTGAAGCATATAATAATAATAAGGCCGGAGCGGTGCGGAGATGGAAAAATTCATTCGATGAGGTGGAAAACAGCCAAGAAGACCAACAGCACACATACTCTACCTAGGTATAAGCTATCACGGGTATAATCACGAAATTAAGAGCAAAGTGTACAACACAACACAAGTTATATTTTATAAAGACACCACCGAGATCGACGGGCTGGGTCTGGTAGGACCTGGAAAGGGCCATGATGAAGAAGGCCGAAGGGAGGCGGAGGAGATCCTGTTTTTCT
The DNA here is from genome assembly GCF_035046485.1 of Aedes albopictus. NCBI lineage: Eukaryota > Metazoa > Arthropoda > Insecta > Diptera > Culicidae > Aedes > Aedes albopictus. Next base: position 156,498,569 of record NC_085136.1, read on the forward strand.
CGTTCACGCAGCAGCAACCTCAGGAGTTGCTGTGAGGTTAATTTTCGGCTTATTGATGCGATTGGAGTGCGGTGGTCGGATAGGGTTTGCAGCACGGCTTCGGATGTCCTTGTGCATAAGCATAATGTTTGTTTTTCATGCATTCCTCTTACAAACCAGTTTACCTATAATACATTTTTATAAAAAAAATGTGGTAAACGTAAACCGAAGAGAAATTAATCATGGTGCCCCAATTAATATTTGGGATGCTATTTATTTGATACGAACATATGAATGAAAATACTGAAAATGCAACAAGACAGATTCAGAAGTTCTAAGGGGCTGTCCATAAACCACGTGGTCATTTTTTTGGGACTTCTCAACCCCCCCCCCCCCCCCCCGCGTGGTCATTTGTCCATACAAATTTTTTTTTTTCGTCCATACAAAATGGTCATTGCCCGAACCCCCCCCCCCCCTCCCCCTCATGACCACGTGGTTTATGGACAGCCCCTAAGCAGTATTAAAATATTAGCGGTGCCTGCACAGTTTGAATTGTTACATCGAGTTTGCTGTAACAAAATGACCTCCATCTTTCTCAAAACAATTCTCCATCGGATTGTAAAATCACAGACTGTTTGCAGTAGGGAGCTTGCTTGCAATTTTGCGTTCAAGAAATGATTTAATGTAAAATCGAATGAAACTAAATGGAAATTTACAACGTGTGAATACCTAGAGAAGTACACAATATTTCAGAATACTGTCTTCGGATGAGTTGTTCATAAGTTCCACACACCGCACATGGTGAACAAGAACTTCCGAACTGCCCCACTAGGTGGCGCAAACGTGGCTGTATGTCCACAGGATATCTTGATGTAGGTTGCCTGACCTCCTGCAACTATTGTTCTTCATGGAGAAATACTCCATGAATTTCTCTCAGGATTCGTTACGTAATTCCTTCCGGAAAACATCTAGGGGCACCTCCCAGTTCTCCTGAAACTTCTCTCTGAGTTTCAGGCTTTCTCTCGGAATTTCTTGATGTATTTGTCCAAGAACTGCTGCCAGAATTCCTCTCAGGATTATTTCAGAGAATCATCTCGTTATTCTTTGGCAGGCTTCCTCCCAGGACCAGGAATACCTCAAGGGTTTTCTTTAGAGATTTCTCCTGAGTTTCTGCTAGAGATCCCTTCCGTATTTCTTTGGGGAATCTTCCTCAGATTATTTCATGGATTACTACATGGATTCCTTCCATATTGGTCTCTCTCGGTATTCCTTCGAGGATTCTCCCGGCAATCCTTCGGAGATTTCTCCCTGGATTCCTTCAAAGTCATCTCCCAGCGTTTCTTCAGTTAGCTGTAGGGGTTGTTCCCAAGATTCTTTCATTGATTCCTACCGGGATTTTTTCAGGAATTCATCCAGAGGTCGTTTCAGTGTTTTTTCCAAGATTCTTTTAGGTATGCTTGACAGGATTCTTTGAGGGATGTCTTCCGAGATTCCTTCACAGATTTTGCTTTCATTGGTTCCTACTGGGATTTTTCAATATTTTTTCCTGGGATTTTTCCAGAACGTTCTATCGGAATTCTTCCTAGGATTTCGCTATTCGGTTCATTTTTTTCCGAATTTTCTATAGAGATTTCTCCAAAGGTTTATTTAAAGATTTCTCTCTGGAATTTCTTTAAAAATCCCAACATTCTAAGAACAATACGCTCGTACTTGGTGTTCGTACACAGAAAGAAATTCTGAAAACTACACGTGACGTAATTATTAGAACATATAAATTTCCATTTGGTTTACCATAAAAGCATTTCTTGCATGCAAAGTTGTTAGCAAGCACCATACTGCAGACAACATGTAACATTACAATCCGATGGAAAATTGTGTGGAAAGTGATAGAGGTCATTTTGTTACAGCGAACTCGATGGAACAATTTTTAACTATGTAGGCATGCGAAAGTGCGGGAGATCCGATTCTGAAAAGAGATAAAGTTGTGAAAGGTCCGTCGGTTACGATGGCTCTCTGCATCCAGGCTTTCTCTTCCGCCAAATCGGAACTTGTTCAGTGGGTCGGATGGTTAAAGCGTTTGACAAGCGCTACCGGGCCGTGAGTTCGAATCCCTTTGAAACAAGTGGTATTTTTACACATATTTACCACTCAATTAATTATAAAAACGCATAGTTGCCTTCAAAAACATTACGCTTTACGTCTATTTCCATTGGGGATTCCTTCCGGCACTCTTAAAGTCGATTCTCTTCGCATCCTGGGATCCTGGGATATTTGCTAGAATTCCAGTAATTTCCCGTAATATTGTTTTCAGGGAATCCTCCAGGTTTCTATCAGGATTGCTTCGAGATTCATTTAGGGAAACATTCCTTGATACCACTGCAGGATACAGGTATACTTTAGGGATTTTTCTCTGGATTCCTTCTGAGATTTCTCCTTAGAATCGTTACTTTATTTTTCCGTGATACCAAAATTCTACAGGAAGACCGCCAGACCGCCAGACTTTCTCACGAGATTGTAATAAAGATTTCTTACGGGATTCCATCAGACGTTCCTTTCAGGAACGTTTCCTCTACGGAATACCACCGATATTCTTCCTGATGGCAATCTTCCCTGGATTCCTTCCGAGCTTTCTCTTGGTATTCCTTCAAGATTTTTTTCATGGATTTCTCCAAGAATCCTCTTGGGATTTCTCCAGGGATTACTATAATGATTTCTTTAAGGATTTTTCCAGAATTCTTTCAAGAATTCTTCCCGGTATTTCTTTGAGAATTCTTGAATTCCTCCGAAGAATTCTCTCGGGATATTTCAGGGATTTTTTTCGGGTTTTCTCCCCAAGTTGTTTTCAAAAGTTTCACCTGGATTTTGCCAGGGATTTCTTCAGGGATTCCTTGAGGTATTTCTACTGAAATTTCTTCAGGGAGTCTTTAAGGAATTTCTGCAGGATTCTTTCAGAGGTACCTTCCAAAATTTCTTCACCGACTCTTTCCGGTTTTTTTTTTTCGAGATTGCTTTTAAGTTTCCTTTTGGGATTTCTTGGTTTCCTTCAGATAATCTTCCCCCAAGCTATGAAAATGGGAAATCCTTGAAAATGTAATGAGCTATTTTTGAATTCACATTTCAAAGTTCTTTTCATGGAGTAACGAAGTGACTGCCAAGTACTTACCCGTATAAGCCCTACGATACGGCTGAATTCTCGCCTCGGGGCTGCTTGGCCGGCCAGAATGTTCGTTAAGATGGAACGGCATCCGATGTTTCCAGCGGCTTTGCTGGGATCGTTGGTGATTGAAGGCTTCTCCTCTCGATGACGACAGGAAAGCATCTCGGTCATCTCTTATGCAATCATACAAAATGCAATGCTGCTCTACGCGCTCAGTCGGGTATGGCAAAACAATGCAAAAACCATGACATTTCTGCGTAAATATAGCTTATACAAATATAGCCATGTGGGGTTTCAGAGGCCTTTCAAGGGAGTAACGGGATCAGAAGCAGCTCAGAGGCGCTTCAGGGGGCTTCAGGGGCGTTTCGGAGAGTCTCGGGGCATTAGATGAGTTACAGAGGGTCTGAGGAGTTTTCGGAGGCATTCCAGAAAGTTTCTGAAGATTTTCAGGAGGTTCCAGAGGTGTTACAGAAAGTTTCAGAGGATTTGCAGCGAGTACAGTACCAGAGGCGTTAAAGGTGCGTTATCTGGGGTTTCGGAGGGTCTCAGGTGCGTTGCACGGGATCCGGTGGTTTTCAGGGGGTTCTCGGTACCCTTTCAGGGAGTTTCAAAAGATCTTCAGAGAGTTCCGAAGGCGTTACAGCAGCGTTTTTGGGGGGTTTCGCAGAGCCTCATGTGCGTCACATGGGTCCGGGGGGATTAAGGGGTTTTCGAGCATATTTCAGGAAGTTTCAGAGGATTTTCAACGAGCTTCAGAGGCGTTGATATGCGTTGACTGTGGATATCGGAAGTGTTACAAAAGCGTTTCTGGAGGTTTCATAGGTTCTCAAGTGCGATACAAGGAGTCGGAGGCGGCTTCAGGAATTTCCGAAGCCATCCTAGAAAGTTTCAGAGGAGTGGTTTTTCAGAAGCGTATTGAGAGATTCCTGTGGGTTTCAGGAGGTTTTGAGTGGATTTAACCTTTTGAAGCCGGATTATCACTACTGCTGCAACCTCACTGGTCTCGAACACGTTGCTAGGTTTCATCACCGGGGTCATCTATGACCTCTCCGGCTCAAAAGAGTTTAAGGTTTTTATGTAATGCAACAGCTATTATTGCAAACTGGCTTGTAGATTAGGCTTAACTGCGTTCTAATTTCGAAATCCTCTTTCCCTTTCCCATTGTTCTTCACCATGGATTCCAGTCTCAAATTAGTTATTTGACAGTAATAGTAGTTTACGTAACAAGGTGCAGAATGACGATTTTTACAGCACGAGTCGTACATTTATCCAACGAGGCTTGCCGAGTTAGATAAATATGACGAGTGCTGGAAAAATCGAGTTCTGCTCCAACGTTTTTTGTAATTTCATAAATTACCCTTGAGGATAGTTTTAAACAAAACTTTTTCATCAAACTGCACACTGATGTTCATAGCGATGTTCAATAAAATCTGATCATAACAGGTTATGCTGTGCAGTTGTCACAATTTTTCAAAACTGCGTCCAGAAAGCATCAATAAGTTGACCAAAACTGAAACCAGTGCTGTAATGGTTCATTACGCAACGCAAATCAGTGCTGTAATGAACCATTACAGCACTGTTAATTTGGTGTGGGAAAGTAGGCCTTTTCCTGATAGATTTGGGTGAGGTAAACTATTACGATGAGAAATTGCAAAAAAAGATTGTACATTGTTATATTCATAGCTGACATTTAAATGAAATTTTTTTTTTTCTTTGTGGTGTCTATTTTAGACGGCTAAGACCTTTAAATGAAATTATTATTTACTTCAAAGACTATCAAACAATTGACTATTCTTACTTACTATCGACTATTGCTCGTTACAAAATTGCAATTGTTATGGTAAGGTGTTTATTGTTTATAACCAGTTAACATCAAACAATTACATTTTCATTCAAATTCGTTCCGCAAACCCTAACGAAGCAGGCGCACTCCTGCTGTTGGGTCCATCTTTTCTCGCTCTTCATAACAGAAGAGCCCTCGCGGTCGTAGAATCTGCAACACTCTCTCCACGGTACGACGGCGCGGCAGTGCGACCGGTGGTGGCCCGGCGCAGTCTCGGTCGGTGCCTATAGATAGGTCTTCAGCGAAATGGTTGTTGCAAATCGTTGATGCCTACCGGCACCGGGTCTCTCGCCGCCACGCTGCCGCACCATAATACCGAGCGGATGCTGGTGGCTGGCGATGTGGTGTGCCGCGTACAAACCTCCTCTTGGCGCACTGCGTTGATCCCCAAACCCCCTCTGCTCCGCATCCCAAGAGGCCACAGTCAGTGGAGCTACAGTGCTGGCCGGATGGTGGCGGGATTCTTCACTTCTCGCTCGCAGTGTTTACCTTTAATTTATACCACGGCAAACTCATCAAATTAAACCACCACGCACTGTGTGCGTGCGTGTGTGTATTGATTTTTGCTCCCCTGTTGTCATCTTCTTGCTCTTATTAGGTCGCAACAATTCTGGTCTGATGCTTTGTGATTTGACGGTTTCATCGTGGTCGGACCAGCAGTCAGGCGCAGCAGCGGTGCGATCGATCCTCGAGATTGTCCTCACTCTCCTCCTTCGCTTTCGGCCACTGTTCGCGTTCACTTCGTTGTCGCTTCTTGTTATTATGATCGTTTTATACCATCTCACACACAGCATCTCCTCAAGTCAGTCGCGCGACCGTCTTCGCTACCTGGGCTAACCAATTTATCAGGTTCGAACTCGGGGTGGAGAGCCGTTCGTCGCAGCACTACCTGGAGGATCCAACTCTGCCGTATTCAGATGGATGTGGATGGGTCTCTACACCCGCAGCGCTCGAACGAAAGCTAAACCTTTGACTTTTTTGGCCTATTGAAGGAGCACGGCGTGCGCCTGATTCGATTCACTTGAAGGCGAAGCTCACTTCCACTTTTTTTTCTTCAGTCAGTGTGTTATTGGTTACCTTTTTCGAAGGGGGAGCACAGAAATTTATGGCAATAAATAATGACCCACTCTCGGAACCAGTATCATGCGCATACTTGGGGCGTAGAAAACAGCAGCAGCTGCCACCGAGTCGTCGTCGCCACCAAATCGACCGACGACGGGGATAATTGCAGCCAATTCCGAGATTATGAATAATTTTCAGAGCTTGCGGGAGGTTCGACGATTCTTCGGAGTCTTCCATCGATCATCGAGCGCCGCCGGGGTTGAGGTGGACAAATCCGGAGGCGCAAATTAGTTCAAAATAACTAGAACATCGCACGGCGTTCGGCGCTCGGCACTTTTCGAATTCCGATTGCCCTGACCATGGAAATCTAATTGCGGCTAGAATTAGATTGGCGACTTCCGAAGCGCGATGATTGCAGCAGCAGCAGCGGCAGATGGCCGTCGTATGATACCGAACCGACCGGACCGCTCTACTAGATGATCTGCCGTCGGCACCAGTGTAGTTCAACTCAACTCTATGGATGGACAAACGTGATGAGCTCCGGGCAGCGATGAAGGACAAGGCGATGGGACGTATGGTGATCATGGGTAATTACAATCGATTTCACCGCGACCAGCTCAGCGCGCTACAATGTCACCTAGTGGGAAAGATAGAGTAGCCGTTGGAATGCAAATAATTGCGCTGGGCACTGGGCAGCAACGACCGACCGACCACCTGCCGAACTGGTTTTCAAGAAGGGACGAAAGAAGCGACGACGACATGTCGCTCTGTGTTGATAGGAGCGTTGATAATTATTTAGTACCGTTGATATCGGACGATGCTTTCTATGGGGGGATAGAGCCAAGAAAAAAATATGAACTCAAACGGGATCAACGGAATATAGAACAGGAATCTGAAGCATAAATTATTAGTTCTCGTAAACTGCAATGGTTATGTGACGTGCTTCTGAGTGCAATATCATTATCTTACGGTATACCTGATTTGCAGAGCAATGAAGTAGCAGATTCTCACGATTTGAGGCTGATCAGAACTAGTTTAGACCTGTTAAAGTTAAGCGCTTCATTTCATATTTTCTGTTAATGGATAGCCTCTAAACCAGATCGGCCGCTATTTCCAGAGCATGACAATATAATGGTCCACACAGGATCGGCCCGCACGGAATCCTGCCTGCCACCGTCAGAGAATCGCGTCAATCTTCATCTGTTTCCAGTTAAGGATCACTTTGCAGAGGTTTTTGGTACCAAGAACAGTAACATGATGCCCTGCCAGTTATTGCATACAGTCAGATCACCCTTTTTGGCTACTTTTACTAAGACGCCTTGCACCAGTCAGCCTTAAATGTCACTGTTCAAATTGTTCTCGCCGGTAGCGATGAAGACGTTCTTGATGGCACTTAATTGGCCTTCTACGCTGCCACCTTCTGGTATATCCGCAGCACGGAGGACGAAGGAGCTTTTCACGTCTTCCATTCGATGCGCTTGATTTTCTCCTCCCGACTACGGATCCTTCCAATGCGAAGCCGATCTCACCGACTAGGAGGTGGCGGTCGACCGCAAGCTTAATTCAGTAGGACAACAGTGCCCAGGCTGCACTACCATCTAAGCACACAACTTATGGCTGGTAGTTTTTGTCGTCGTCTGACCCGTGGAAATATAAGATAGGAACTTGTGAGGACCAAAACTTTGTTAGACGCTTCCTCCAGGTTGTCGACTCATTATTTTGCAGTCCATACTAAAACACTTCCGCTTAAAAATCCCATTTTTTCTCATCCCATTTTTTGCTTATAACCACGCACTTTTTCCATAAACCACGTGGCTCATATTTATCATACATGTTCTTCTTAACACAACGTCCCACATGCTTCTCAGCATGAAACTTTGAACTTTGATGGCTGAAGGGAATTCAAAGAGACCTCGAAATGGTTTGAGAGCTTGGAGAGGAGTTTGGAGGGGGTTCAGTTAATTTCTGGAGAGCTTTAAATGAGTTACAGAAGTATTGCAAGGCATTCAAGGGGTTTCAGGGGTTTTTGGGTGGATTTTCAGATGTTTCAGGTGGCTTAAGAACAGGCTTCTAAGAGAGCTCGAAAAGATTTCGGAGGGTTTTAGAGTCGACCAGTCTGGAGTTTAAGAAGCCTTTCAGAAGAGTTTCAGAAGCATTTCAGAAGAGTTCCAAGTCATTTCAAGGCGTATCATATGGGTTTTCGAAGGATTAAGGAGGCTTCATGAGAGCTTTACAGTGAAATCGCTAAGAGATCTAACGGTGTGTCGGTAGACTACAGGGAGATTCAGTAGATATGAAGACATTTCAGCTTCAAGGGTTCAGGCTTCGATAAGCTTCAAGGAGCTTCAGGGAACTTCAGTAGAGTTTCAAGGCTGTCAACGGCGATATCGCCGGGGTCCTTGGCACAGTAGTCACATGTTCGCTTTTTAATCGGATGGTCTTGGGTTCGATCCCAATCCCGGCATTTTGTCAGTTGCTCTTCTCCCCGAGAGCGGCTGGTACTTGACCCTATTCTGAGCTCTAATAGCTCTAATGGACCCGGACAATTGAATTTCGGCGAAATTGCATCTCATAATGGACGCTCAATCGGACTGGAAAAGGAACAGCTTGCCAACAGCCTACATCTTCATGCTCATCATTCTACCATGAACAGAGTAGAAAAGTGACAGCAGCACATAAACCGATTCCATATAGTAGAAAGAATAAATTTAGGCGCTGTACAAAGTATAAGTTCAGCTGTCAGTTGTAATCGCTCTAGTATTGCCTCGTATAGTGGACAAAAGAGCTGTAAATTAGGTTAAGAGACTAATGCCGTTTTTCTTTTTTAACCTGGGTTGGAACTGGATTGGCGGAAAATGTGTAAACAAACAACGTCAAACAAACTTTAGTACAAGCGAAACCGAAGTTGGGTTGGGGTTGAAACTGTGATCTGATCCAGTTCCAACCCAGGTTGGAACTGGATAATAAAGAAAAACGGCATAAGAATAAGAAACGGCGATATCGAGGAGCTTTTTCGAGGTGTTTCACTGGATTTTGGAGTATTTCAGGCAGCTGCAGTAGCTTTTTTTTTGGGAAAGGAAACTACTTCCCTCTTGGTTAATTTGGATTGGGGAGGTCCTGTGAGGGGTATCGAAGCATTTCAAGCTGTTGCTAGAAATTTTATGTGATGGGCTACAGTAGATTTTAAGGGAAGTCCATGAGGGTTTTCTGATAGATGCAAAAGCATTACAGTGAATATCAGGGGATATCAAGGAATTTTTGGAGGTTTCAGGATATACCTTGGGGCTTGAGAAGAGTTTATAGGAAGACTACAGTAAATTTCAGGGGGACTTTTGTGAGAGCTTTCAAGGCATAGCAAAGCATTTCAAGGTGCTAAGAAAGATCTCTAGGGGCTCATTGGGGTTTTTAAGAGATTCCAAAGCATCTAGTGAAATTTATGAAAAGTCTGCGGAAATCTCCGAAGGGGGATTTCAGAGAAGTTTCATGGCGCTCCGAGAGATGTTTGTAGGGTTTTAGGGAGATTTAAAAGGGTTTTAGGTAAATTGGGTGGTTTCCAGTGGCTACCGCTTCTGATACATATGCAAAAGGTCCTAAGTTCAGATAATGCCTACGAGATGTGCAATCAAGCAAACTGTGCTTGCAAACCTTACGCCTGGCATCCACGCCCCAATGTATGAATCCCCTGCCTACCATATCCTACCAACACTCCGACTTCAGCATGAATTTGCGCAGACGCAGTGCAGTTGTATATACAATCTGCCGTGGATACAAACGATAGCCATCCACACTTCCTTCCTTGTCCCCACATTGACCTGCAACCTGACGTGGAGGGCGTCAATGTCGCCTAAAATAACAGATAACCAACACTTACACACTGAAGCCTGTAGCCTGTAGCTGGTCTGGCGAAACTAAAGTGGCACCTACGGGCGGACAATCAAGCTCAAGGGCTGGTTTTCGAGTGTTGAGGTTCTTGTGAAGTTTCAAAGGAACTCTAGGGATTTCAGAAGGCCTCAGGAAAGTGTTGCGTGAGTTTTATTAGGGTTTCAAGGTATTTCAAGGGGTTCTAATGGGAATCCGGGGGAGATACAGCGATAGATCACTAATTACGCTTGTAGGTTTGATTATCCATATGCAAGAGAGTTCCTGTATACTCACTGTTACATAGTTACAAGAGGCTGTGTGAGCATAGACTTTGTTCATTAGTGTTTCAAATGAACTCCCTCTTTCGTCCCTTTTCCGTAACTCTTTTGAAAATTTCGTCGTAAGTTCCCTAATACTCCAAATACAAGTTTCATATAGATTATGACACAATGTAACCTCTTTTAATACCAAAAGGTGGTAGTGCATATATTAAAAATGTGCATAAATTAAAAATTATGGGAATTTGGATGCTAAAATTGAGTCAGGTCTTGAATGAGGAAACTCAGTTCACGAGAACATGCCTTCTGTGGGTGGGCTCCAGAGGCACGTTCTCCTCCATTTGGGATATTTGTGCCATCAACAGGTCTTACTTTTGGGAGTTTAATTTGAGGCTAAGGGCGATTTCAGGAAGTTCTCGGAGAAGGAAGTTACCAGAGAGTTCAATAGGGAGTTCCATTGAACTACAGGGACGTTTCAGAGAATTTCAGGAGCCTGCAAAGAGCGTTCTGACAGAGACCTCCTAAAACACTCCTGAGACCCCTGGTGTCCCCTTGAAACGCCTAATAGGCCTCTCAATACCCCCTAAATTCCTCTGAAACGCCCCTGAAACCTCCATGTACCCCTCCCTCTAAAACCCCCAGGGACCCACATACACGCCCTTATGACCTCTGAAACCCCTTTGAAAGCCCTTGAAACCCTCCTGAGATCTCCTAAAATGGTCCTGAGCCCCCTGAAGTTTCCTAGAGTTGCCCTGGCATATCACTGGCACATATTATTCAAATTTTGTATACTAAAATTAAGTCAGGTCTTTAATGAGGAAACTTAGTTCACTAGAACAGGCCTTCAGTGGGTCGGCTCCAGAGGCACGTGCTCCTCCATTTAGGAAATTTGTGCCATCAGCAGGTCTTACTCTTAAGAGTTTAATTTGGGGCTAAAGGCGATTTCAGGAAATTCTCAAAAAAGGGAGTAGGTAACCAGAGAGTTCCATAGGAGATTCCAATGAACTACAGGGACGTTTCAGGAGATTTCTGGAATCTACAAGAGCGTTCCGACAGAGACCTCCTGATCCGCCCCTAAGACCCCTGGTGTCTCCTTTAAACGCCTATTGGGCCACCTGATACCGCCTGAATTCCCCTGAAACTCCCCTGAAATCTCCATGTACCAGTCTAAAACCCCCTGGGACCCACATAAACGCCCTTATGACCACTGAATCCCCTTTGTTAGCCATTTAAACACACCTGAGATCCTCTGGAATTAGGGGAGTGCTCCTGAGGCCCCCTGAAACCCTCCTGAGATCTCCTGAAACGGCCCTGAGCCCCTGAGGTATCCTAGAGTACCCCTGGAATACATATCATTCAATTGAGCCTCAGCCAGAGCTGCACAATATCAGTCATGACAGTTAACTTTTAAGTTTGCACCACCGTCACTATCACTGTAGGTCGATCAATAGCAAGACAACAGTGACAAGCAACAACTTGATACTGATTCCCCCAAGTAACATTTTGATGGCCAACTAGTTAACTAGAGTTTTTCAGAGCTGTGATGATTCTAAGGACCTCTCAGAGTCTATTCGACTGAAAAATATTACATTACAAAAAAAAAAAATATCGAAGACACCATGTGCCGGAAATGTTTCGTTTCGGAGTAATGAATTTTGTCGCGCTAGATGGCAATCCTGGCCCTTGATGCATTGACAGTGAGAGAATGCAACTCTGGTCCCAACTAGCAAGCATACACACTAAGAATGAATCGCAGAATTCTGTGAAATATTTCACCGAATCTAAACTGTAAACTATGTTTTCACAGATCTTTCTGTAAAATTCGAAACTTTCCAATGCAACTGTCGAAACTCCACAGAAAATTCGGTAAAGGTAAATAAATTACAAAATTCTGTGAAATTTTTACATTTCGGTTCGGTAAACAACCAAAGCTTTACCGAAGATTGCGATTTTCACCGAATTTCTGTGAAATCGGTAGTCAGCCATATTCCCAAGAGCGCGCGGGGTGTCAAAACAAAATTAGTTGGATTTATTTGTTATTTCGTGAAAGTAGTGACTCAAACTAAAGTGAAATTCAGCAAAAAATGTCCTATAGGAGGACAAGAGGTTAGTTGGTGTTTATCGTAAGTACTATTTGCACCCTAATATCATTTTATAGTCAATTATTTGCTTTCTGTTTCTGCCAGATTGAAGTACCCGGACATACCACCGCGAAGCATCCCAGCATGAAAAACCGTGTTAAACACCACTTTCGTTCTGTGAATCTGTATCTTCCCTTCCTTATATTTAAAGTTGAATGCTGGAATAAGAATTACATGTTTAAACAAACAATATATTTCATTTATTTCTGATTTTTAGTTTTAAGAAAACTAAAAAAACACTGAATAATTCGGTGAAACCAAATAATCAAAACAAAAAATTACCGTACATTCGTGGAAAATACACCGAAAGTTCTGTGAAACCAACAAAAGTAAATGATGAATTCACAGAAAATCGGTGAAAAAAGTCACCGAAATGTTCGGTGAATTTGACAGAAGAGCATTTTCAATCTTCACAGATTGTTCGGTGAATCGAAAAATCACCGAACAGTTTACCGAAAAATCTACTGTTGAGAATTTGGTGAAATTTCACAGAATTCTGCGATTTATTCTTAGTGCGTAAATTTGGTGTCACAAGCTTAAAGCTTTTTTCGTCATTGATCATATGTCCACATAAACCTATCATTGACCGCTTTATATTTTGGTCACCAACCCCAACATATCCTACAGTTATCCGATGTGGGTTCAAATATGGTCCAACAGTGGGTCAAATTAGACCCAACTTTGACCCGAAATCCGATTTCTTAGTATGGCGATATTTCCCAAAGTTGTTCGTGTTTTGCGCTCCTGAGACCTCCAGGTAGCCCCCTGAAACCTCCTAAAATGTCACTGAGACTCATTAAAAGCTTCCAGAGTTCACCTGGGACGCGCCTTAGACCTCCTGAAGCGCCCCTGGGACCCCCTGGAGCCCTCTGGAACGATGCGTTGAATACATCTACGAGCCGAATGTGTTCCCGATCAACTCGGAATGTATCAATCATCATCGTCGTTCCTGGATTCGTCGATCCAGGGCGCTAAGTGAATAAGCAGAACACGCAATGGATACGGAAAGAATTTCCTTAGCACGGAGAGAGGAGAGGCGACTTTGCTTATGATTGAACATGTATGAGAACACAGGGTAAAATATTTGACAAGGAATGAGCAAAAGATCAAACATCTGTTTGACACTAATGGAAATTTGATCGAGTTAAACAAGATGTTTGAGCATTGGTTTCTTTTTGGACTTAACAAAAACGCAATAGCTGACTGAGTGTTTCCCATGCCTGTCAGTTACTGAAAAGGCTTGTTTTGGACCAGACTAGTGGGATGACTTAAGTTCGTAGCAATCACAACAAATACTAAAGAATGGTACAACCGACAAAATCACAAAAATATTATTTCATCCTTTGGAATAGCATAGCATAGCATAGCATAGCATAGCCGACCGTACACATCCTGGGGTGGCTGTCAATAGAGGCGTGAAATGCGCCAAAAAAGTTGCCTGGGAGTTGACAAACCTTTCATTGAACGATCTCTTTGTTTGACACCTGGCCAGGTCCTTACGATCAGCGGGGATGGGGAGGAAATGTTGATTAGATATCTATGATAAGATAATGTCCAAGAACTTGGGCCACCTCATAGATATCTGGAGTTGGAAATTGGATGGGGAGGTATATGGGAAGCTTTCCATGGCGAAAAAGCAAAGCGTGTTGTTGATTAACATTTAAGAATTGTCATTTACCTGATTACCGCTGGAAAAGTAAACCTTTGTAGCAAAAAGTTAAGGTTGTTTAATCTCACCATAATTTAACTACGCTAGATCGTCATCCGGAATGATTCGGCTTTGAAGCAGCAACACCAGAAAATGACAGCTGTGAGGAACCTGCTGTCCGAGTCCAGACGCCGCCGGGAATCCAGTTTCGTGAATTATCTGGTGAATTTGAAGCGAATCAGCGTACCGTTGAAAATTACCATAGCCGGTCACCAGATTGTGAAAGAAAAGACGGCACATATCGGACAATTCAGCAACTGCGGCCAAGAGTCCATCATCAGAAGTTCCAGCTGTATTCTTCCTATAGTTCAACACAATTTGATTTCTGAATTTTCATCTTTACACAAAAAACTTCACCAATAGCACTAAACGGTTGACATCAGCCGAATTCTATTTAAGTCCAAATTCCACGAGCACGAAAAAAATCGTGACAGAAAGTTTTGCACACGCAATCGCGCGCATGGCCTACTCAGGTTCGTCCCCAAAGATGATTTCATCCTTTGGAATGTAACAATAGAAATACACTAGAACTCCAATGGCGCTGTAGCCACTTTTCCTATTTAATTAAATTCATAACTTTTATTGTAATAATTGATTGTTTTTAAGTGTTCAGCTTGAAGAGCATCTTTTGTTTTGGTAAACAAAATTTATTTGACACTTCTAGTACCGCTAATGACGCTGTAAGGGCGTGGCAAACTAGATGTTAGTCACACGAACAGTCGCGACATTGGACTTCTGTGGCTAGTTATTCTAATAATGTAACTAAAATCGTTTATCTCTAGACGAACCAGCCCACTGTTTAAAATATATCTACACTGAGGATACTGTTTGTATGTTTTTCATAGTTTACATCTTATGAATCAGTTGGGGTGGTGGGGGTAAAGTGGACAACCTAAGCATTTTGGTCGTTTCCCGCGGAAATGCGGCAAAATCCATCTGCTTTTCCGAGTAACATGGAAGGTAATGATATACTCTAGAAATCTTGTAAGGGGTTGCATTTAAAAAAATATTGTTTTCTTTGATTATTTTATTCATCAAATCGTGCATCAAAATAACGTGAAAAAAATTGGTGGGGGTAAAATGGACAACCGATGGGGTAAAATGAACAAGTCGTTAAATGTTATATAACAGCATATTGTTTCTATGTTTTTAAATACAAACTATCAAATTTCATACGATACCTTTATTTTGTTGTTTTCAAACTTTTAATACAAACTTAGACACACACTTAAATAATTATTGTAAAAATAGTATAAAAAACAAGCACTGTTTTGGATGAAAATTATATTTTGTTGATATAAAATATTTTTTTTTATATCTTTTTACTTCAAACATCTCACGATACGTATGACGGCTGATGATTCTGAAGTTTGCAAAAAAAAATATGAAATTTTGGTGAAATTTGAACCGAATGTCCATTTTACCCCCACGGTCTAATTTTGTTAAAATTATTCCCAAAACTTGTTTTTTTACAAAACTTATTTTTTTTTCGGTCAAAAATATTCTTCTACGTGGACTTTATTGGTTTAGGGTGTAAAACTTGTAATAATTTGAATAAAAACTTACGATAAAACCTTAGCAATTATAAGCAGATTTTACATCATTTCCGATTTTTCACGTGATTTTTTAAGTTTTTGTCATCTTGAAGAGGTTTATTTGATTTCAATGTTCAAGATCAGCAAAAGTATAATGATTCATGCTTAGGCATAAGTTTCAATCGTTGAAACATTTGAAAAAACAATAAAAGCCATGAAACTGTACCCTGTCCATTTTACCCCACCTGTCCACTTTACCCCCACCACCCCTTATTATTATTTTTTCCATCATTTCATAGTTCTCGTATGCTTTTCATACATTGAAAAGCGAAGTCCATAAGACTTGTCGTATGAAAAATCTCATAAGAAGCATCGTATGAAAATCATAAGATGTGTTATGAAACACCATTGCTAAAAAACAACAAAACCTTTTATTGGCTTCTAACCACTTCAACTTCCGAAGCGTCGATAGACGAATGAGTAAAGCACCCACTCGCCAACCTTGACGTTCCTGGTTCGATTCCAGGTTGCGATTTTTTTTAATTTGTGCAAAATAATTCATAAAAATATGTATGATAGTCATAAGACATAGGGTAATTGTTCCCATCGTCGTGGTAGTACCTATTGTTGCGGTAATGGCAATTGAGCACTTTTTCGACTGAAATGTTACCAAAAGGTATTTTTAATAGATGTATGGTGCTTAAATTATGAGATTGCACCATTTGTTTGCTTAAGATTTGCCCAAAAACCTATTTAAAAAAAATATTTTCCTAAATGTGTTTGCTGCTGTGTTCCTATTGTTGCGGTAGTGTTCCTAATGTTGCGGTATCCCATATGATTTCAATGGGATACCGCAACAATAGGAACAAAATACCGCAACATTAGGAACACATACCGCAACATTAGGAACACAATGTTCTTTCAGATAAAAACAAATAAAATGCTCATAACAACATCAAAGTGGCAATATTTCGTTATTTTCCCGTAGATTAAGGATGGATTTTATTATTTTCAATTCAATCCATGTAAAAAGTTTGCTTGGGGCGATACAATTGTGGTTTAAACATGAACCCAGCGCTTAACTCCTCCATGATCGGATCAATTACCCTAGTTTCAGTTTTTATACGTTATCGGTATGATTTTCATACGTGAGTGTTATGAAATTTGTACAGTAACAGTATGACAATAATAGTTGGCGCTTTGAATCCAAAATCATAGTTCGTAACTATGATTTTCGCAAGAAATTCTTGTGGCAAAAAATCATAGTTGATTCGTATGATTTTCGGAGTTGCAGTATCCTCAGTGTAATAAAGATAAACAAAATTATAGAAACCACTAGTAGCTTATAAGTTTTGGTATACTTTAAATCAAATGCATCATGGTAAGATTATGTGGGCATTGTAAAGACATTGTTCACTGCACAAAACATGAATTTAAATAACAAAAACAGATTTTTTGTATTTCTATAGAAGCACCATTCAATCTAGAATTTCCGACAATTTGGAGCAAACAACCAACTTAAGCTGGCCCTTTCCAAGAAATCTATTTCAGAAGATCCATCAAGTCAGCTAATAATACCACCACCGACAATCAACAACAGTCTGGGAAACTGATTCATCTTCTACTGTACGCACACGCACACACGTCTCACACGTCTTACACATTACACAGCATACGACAACAATTCCCCAAAATCGTCCCTAATCTGATAACAATGCTGGATGCCCTCTTGTGACCGACGACCACCGACCATCACCTTGCGAGCCACCTAGAATACAATCGGAAAATCCCTTCTTGCTGGAACGCCTCCAAATCATCATCATCGACTCGACATCAACTGGATCCGATTTTCGGACGACAATTTTCAGCACAAATAAGCAAACCGTCGTGGTGGTCGTCGTCGTCGTCATCGTTTTCGTTTGGAGTCAGTCAATCTCGACCGAGAGCAAGCATACTCCCACGCATGTCGCACCCACCACGTGAATCCTAATCCGGAGCGCCCACCGCACTCAAGTCTCTATTAGATTCTGACTGGTGGAATATATTCCTGGAAGCGACTTTCCTCCGATGGGCTAAGTTATTGCCTTTGCTGGTCCTCGGTGCAAGGCGGTGGTGTAGCCTACATATGTATCGATTGGTTGCCTCTGCCACCCAGTCAGTGACGTGCGTGTACCCACAAACATACACCTGTCAGCTATGTGTTCAATATATCTAGGGTAAGCTGCTTACTTGCTTCCTCCCTATTGAACTCATCACTTGGAGGAAAATAATCCTTTTTCGTTCCATTTTTCCTCTTGTAGGAGTGCTGCATCGCCGTGAACCGCAGCAGCACCACCTCCGGAACAGCAAAACTGAAAGGGGTGTCGGGTGGTGTGGTGGTGGTTGCTGGTCAGGAAAATAGCTTGTGTTAAGCTTCTTTCCTATAATGGACATTCGGCACCGGGACCGAACGAACCAAGTCCGGGCGGGTCGTTTGACCATCGGTGCGGGTAAAAGATTTTCGTATCAGCGTCAGCAGTATTACAATTTGTGGGAACTGAGCGATGTGTATTGGGCACTTGATGAATGAATAGATGGAGTAATGGATATTAGGTTTGCGTTAATATTTCCAGTACTTGTATTCTGGAGGTTCGTGAAGCTGATAAGTTTCTCCCAACTAAGTCAGAACCTTCACTACTGAAGTTTTAATGATTTTTATAATAGGGGGTTCTGGATGTTCAAATTCCGATACGCTCAAGAATCTTTCCGTAATGGAATCTTCCTTGTAGATCTTAACTTCACGTTTACTTAAAATATTGAGTTATGTAGACAATGTAGTGTAATTTAAAAGTTAAATTAACAGACATTCAAATCATTTTCCTAAACTTTTCCGTTTGCCCTTCTATTTCGTCCAACAAAAAATAACCCAAAATAGCAGGTCCTTCCTCGTATCCTATTCAATGTCAAGCGACCCACACACACTCATTTTCCACAGCATTTGTCATTGACTGTGTTACTGCTGCTGCTGCTGCAGTACCTATGGGTACCTACTGAGTTGGTTTTAATCACCCACCCCCTCTCCTCGACAACGACAGCAAAACGCTCGGTAAAATGTTAATCGCTGCCCGTGGTTAAGTTTGTATGTCTGCATTGTGATACCCGGAAGCGACCGAAAACCCACACCACACCGCAATTATGACGCAGGCTAGCTACTACATCGTAGAATTGGCGCCGCCCACCCTTCTTCGGTTGACGACTATCGGATGGATCGTTGCTAGCTGTTGTTGTGGCTTTCCACAACCAAGCATGTAATTCTACAACGGAAGTCATGTCAAATGTACATAACTGGGGTCTATTTGTTGACTTAAAAGTTACAGTTTTGAATTAATTGATGAAATTTGAAATAGAATAAGCAAAACAGGCACTAAACTTCAAAGCATCGAATCAGCAGTTTTTGTCATTTGGTATCAAATTGTAGACTCCAGTATCTTTCATTTGTGAAATTTGTGCCATTACCATCGACACAGGAAAGAAATTAGTGATGGTAGGAAAATTGCAACGTCACCCTAGAAGAGGTCATCATCGCATGAGCGTACCACAATAGGTTCAAACAATGCCATGAAAAGGGCACTGTGGAACGCAAAACCGCCAAAAAGGCCTCATCACCACAATGTAATGGGTTAAAACAACAAAATGTCCTGAAGACTCTAGTTTCTAAAATCAGTTTCATTTGACAAGTGATTCCCAAACACTTTTTTTTCCTTGTTGG
Source organism: Aedes albopictus (assembly GCF_035046485.1). NCBI lineage: Eukaryota > Metazoa > Arthropoda > Insecta > Diptera > Culicidae > Aedes > Aedes albopictus. The sequence goes on from NC_085136.1 coordinate 156,517,881, forward strand.
GGACATAATGCCACTGCGACCATTGATTTGATCTATTGTGGCGTCATCCTCTTCATTTTTTTTTATTGCCGTTGTTGGGGGATGCGGTTCGTGGGTTGAGTTTACCTTTTCCGTTGTATCCAGGGTCCTACGCTGTGTTAATCCGGATGTAGCGATATCCTTTCTTCTCAATTCCACTCCAATTAACTTCTGCCACAAATAACTCCTTTGGGCTCATTCACAAATGTCATAACGCCAAAATTTGCCTTTTTTGACACCCACCCACCCCTTCGTAACATTGTTTATATGGGAAGAATTTTTTTTTATTTGAGCTGTAACACCATGAAGTACACCCACCCACCCTCTCCAGCGTTATGACATTTATGAACAAGCCCTTTCCAACTTCCTTTCCACTTCCACTAATCCCCTATTCCTTTTCAACAGTCCTTGCCGTTCACTAATAACTTGAAATAGTTTTACAAATTCACACAACTTTATTACTCGAATGAAACCAGATTTTTATTCTTCAGTAAAACCTCGCGCGCGTGTACTTTGCCGTCTTTATTATTTGGCTATCGGTTGGCTACTAAATCTACTGTCCAGTTCATGTAGATACTGACTGTTTTCATCTCACTTCGTGTGTTTTGTGTGTATTGTTCGTGTAATGGTTACAATAGTATGTGAAGTTCATGTAATTTAGTGTACTTGTAGTTATGTGTATAACAGTAACGTTAGGGTAGTACAATTTCTAACTTTTTGCATGTTTAGTTTAAGTAGGATTTCAAATTAGAATATTAACAAATTACTAACAATAACTAACAGCCGTACTGAAAAGAATCGACACTATCAGGAGTGACTATCCTCACAGCAAATGGCGTTTGTCTCAATCAGGTACCGCGTTTCGTATGAAACTTAGTACATGTTTGGGATGAGAAGCCCAAATTTCCTGAGGCCCCATTAGGCCCCTTTCCAGAAATCTACAGCGCTTGTGATAAAGTGCAACACACTCGCACAATAAATGCTCAGACGTTTCAGTCTCTAATTTACAAAATCGACATTTATCTTCTTGGAATTCACCAATCAATTTCAGATAGTATTTGCAAGGGCAGTGGTCAGTTATTAGTCCAGTGTAAGTACTTAGGTCATTTTTGTTCAGGTCTATTAGCCTTAGTGTGTTAATGGCATCTGGTGTGATGAATCGCTTAGATTGACGAGAATCAGTTATGTTCATCCAGTTACGCTTAATTTTAAATTCTTCTAAAATCTTGAATTTCATTTTTAAGGCACTTGGAGCCAATCCAAAAAATGGCTCCGGTCCTATGAATTGAGTGGATGACCCTTGTTTTGCCAACTGATCAGCCTTTTTTTCATTTCCTTCTAGGGGCTGTCCATAAACTACGTAGACTCTTAGGGGGGGCGGGGGGATCTGGCCAAAGTCTACGCTCCATACAAATTTCGAAAATTTTGTATGGACAAAAGTCTACGAGGGGGGAGGGGGGGTTCTGAGATGACCAAAAATGAGTCTACGTAGTTTATGGACAGCGCCCTATTCCGCGATGCCCAGGAACCCAATACAGATTAACCTTATTGCGACAGGACAATTGCTGCAGTAGCTTCGAGCATTCCAAGACTAGTTTCGAGGTATACACTTTGGACTTCAAAGCATTCAATGCTGCTTTGCTATCCGAACATATACAAATATTAGCATTTCTATAGCGCCTTTTGAGACATATGTCGGCACATTCCAAAATAGCATAGACTTCAGCCTGGAAGACAGTAGGCCACCTTCCCAGTGGCAATGAAACGTTGACACCAGGGCCAAAAATACCAGCCCCAACCAAATTGTCTTGTTTTGAGCCGTCAGTGTAAAATACAGTTGAACCAGATCGAAAATCTGGCTCCCCTGTTTCCCAATCCTGCCCATATAGCCGAGGCGGTAAACGCACGGGTATTCAGCATGACCATGCTGAGGGTGACGGGTTCGATTCCCGGTCGGTCCAGGATCTTTTCGTAAAGGAAATTTCCTTGACTTCCTTGGGCATAGAGTATCTTCGTGCCTGCCACACGATATACACATGCAAAATGGTCATTGGCAGAGGAAGGTCTCAGTTAAAAACTGTGGAAGTGCTCATTGAACACTAAGCTGAGAAGCAGGCTTTGTCCCAGTGAGGACGTTACGCCAAGAAGAGAGTGAGAGAGAGAGTTTCCCAATCCTGACGATTCACATCAGCAACACAAAATAGATGACCAAAAAAGTTACGCTTTATCATGTAATCTTCATTGACCAAATATACTGGGTCGTAAGCAACCTTGTGTCCCAAACACTTGGAAACACAGTTGCACAAAAACTGGACAAAGTCTCGTAATCGGATTCACAGCTATCACATACCAATGGATCAGCCTGCTGAATATTCGTCATGTGATAGCTGAGTCGACAGTAGCCAGTCAATGCTTTGACCAGAATGCTGCAGTTCTGCTTCGACAAATTTGCAAGATACTTCGCCACCCTTGCAAATGGCTCAGTACAATACAATTTGGTTTGACAACATAACTCCAAACTATTCCAGTATTGTCTGTGTTGAGTGGCAGCCCAATTGTGAATCTGGTGCTTTAACCAACACTTCGATATAGGAATAGCTGGCTCAGGGCCAATGAAGTCATGTGATGCTCCAGTGCGAGCTAACTCATCAGCCATTTCATTTCCAACGATGGAAGAATGGCCACTGGCCAGGTACCCATACAAGATGAACAGCGTTTGCTGAATTCAGCTCCTCGATTTAAGTTCGACAAGCGATAACCATCTTCGACCTAGAGTTGGCCGAAGCAAATTCTTTAATAGCAGCCTGGCTATCTGAACAGATGTATATTGCTTTGCCCATTACGTGCTGCTGAAGTGTCGATTGCACTCCGCACATAAGAGCAAAAAATTTCAGCCTGAAAAACGATGCAGTGTCTACCAAGTGAGTAAGACTGATACAGCCTTAGCTCACGAGAATAAACACCAGCACCTGCTCGACCTTCGAGAAGAGAGCCATCAGTGTAACATACGATGCCGTCTGAAATACTTCTCTCCAGATAACCAGATGTGAACTCTTCCCGGGAAGGAAATTACGTGGAAAATGTCCTATATGAGAAATTACAAGCAATTGTAAGATCACTGGGAGCAAGGACAATTTTGTCCCAATTCACCAAAAGTAGAAACAACGACGTGTATGTGGATGTGCGGTTCACAGGAGTTTCCTCTAGTAGACCGAATACCCGTAGCCGGTAAGTGCAAGAAAGTGCTTCTTGTTTGAAATGAATGTGTAGTGGGGCAAAATCAAAGAGAACTTCGAGCGCTGCCGTGGGAGTTGAAGAGAACGCTCCAGACATCGCCATTAAGCACATCCTTTGGAAATGGCCTAACTTTGATTGGATCGCTCTTATTTCGCCCTTTTGCCACCACACAAGACATCCATAGGCCAATATTGGCCGAACAACAGTTGTGTAAATCCATTTGATATAGGTACTTGGGTTTTAGACCCCAAGTTGTACCTACCAAAGGTTCGCCGGCATTTCCCGAAGGCCATACAAGCTTTCTTGATTCTGAACTCAATGTGAGGTGTCCAGGAAAGCTTGGAATCAAGAATGACTCCAACGTACTTTACCTGTTCTGTAACATCGATTTCAGAATCAAAGAGACGCAAAGGTCGAACGCCATTATGGTTACGCCTTTCCGTAAAAATAACCATCGATGTTTTACTCGGATTAGCCGAAAGGCCATATTGGCGACACCAACCCTCAACTACCTAACGGGCGCTTTGCATCAGGTCGAAAAGGGTGGTGATACACATACCAACTAACAATGTTAGGTAGCCGTCGGCAAAATCATAAGTAGGAAAACCACTATTATTGAGTTGCCTCAATAGCGTATCTGCTACGAGATTCCACAAAAGCGGCGGCAAGACTCCCCCTTGGGGGCATCCACAAACACTTAATTTCTTAATCCCTGCTAGATGCAATGTCGAGAAGAGATATCGGTTTTTGAGCATTTGATTAATCCAATTGGAAATCATTGGAGATATACCATGACTCCGTGTGGCTTTCAATATGGCATCGAAAGGCACATTGTCAAAGGCACCCTCGATATCTAAGAAAACACCCAAACAATATTGCTTTTGAGTGAATGCTTTCTCGATATTGTAAACAACCTTGTGTAAAAGAGACACAGTGGACTTACCAGATTGGTAGGCATGTTAGGGCACATTAAGAGGCACGTTGGTCAGATGAACATCACGGATGTGATGATCCACAATGCGTTCTAAGCAATTCAGAAGAAAAGAGGTCAAACTGATAGGTCTGAAACTCTTTGCTTCTTCATACGACGCACGACCCAGTTTCGGAATGAACTTCTCAGCTAACACAAAGTCTTATATGATGTTGAATAGGATGCTAAAGTGGAGGACATATGCGTACCTGCTTCCATTTAACCGCGTGTAAAGTGTGCGTATATCGCCTCCACTTGAGCATCCTATCCAACATCATATGCGATCGTGTGTTGACTGGGTTCACAGTAATATCCCGCCAAGATTTGTGAATATACCCTGTAGCAAAACTGCAAACACGTATTTTTTCAAAACATGTTTGAAATAATTAAATCCCTTCTGAAGCAAAATAAGATAAATCCCATCTGCCTCAGGAGATTTGAAAGGAGCAAAGCTATTAAGTGCTCATTCAATCGATTCTATAGTTCAATACTCCGAGCTGAAGTCAGGGAATCATAACTATAAGAAAAGACATCAGGTTCATCCGAAGATGTTATATCCACACATCCAGGGAAGTGTGTGCTGAATAAGCATTCCAAAACTTCCTCATCAGAGGAAGTCAGATCGCCATTTGAGGAATTCCACGGAGTCATGTCAGTCGATCCTGAGCGACCATTTCAAAAATATCTGAAACTTTGCACAGTTTTTCAATTTCATCTAAATCGCCATTTTTCGATATCAAACCTTCATATTCACTCACGACTAACTTTTCAAAAGGGTGTATGCGAAAATAGTTCAAAAATATTCTAAAAGCTGTACAGCAAAAACGGATTGTTCGATTGTTATGAATTTTTCAGCAAAGTTAGATAACTAAATGATGATTCCTTAGAAAATATACACTGTAAAAAATTTCTTTTTTTACTATAAAAAAATATGATCTTTGTCACAAAAACTCAAATATCTCAGAACCCTATCTTTTTACCAACGTCAATTTTTTAGGGAAAATGGCCCATTATATCAGCTATCTACCATAAAATTTTGGTGATGGTAAACTGATAAACAAAAAAGTTATGACATTTCAAACATTTCACAATTTTTACATTTAGTAACAAAAAAAAATTTTTTTTCTGTGTAAATTATTTCGAGAACTATATTTTGATGCTGATTTTATTGTAAAGGCTACCGCATGAATTAAACAAGTTGTTTTCATGATATTTTTGTTTGATTATTTATAATTACTATAGTATCTATTTGAACCTTACACGCGATCCAGTGTTGTGGTCAAAAATATTGAGATTGTCATACTTTTTATTGTACGTGACTGTGAAAAAATCCCTTGATAGTGTTGAAAAGCTGTTGATCATAAGAAAAATGGAATTAAACTTATTTTGAAGACGAAGGCTGCATAATAAAAGTTTTATATATACGCGTATACGTCTAGTTGATCTGCAAAAAAATACCTCTTAGAGAACAGACTTTATGATCGGAAAAATGCGAGTAACTTCAACAACAACAAATGCATGAGATGTACATACCACAGACAAACAGACAAAACGCCTAGAACAATTTTCGTGAAAATCCATCGCCCAGTTCACACTACCACCACCTGGTGGAAATGTTTCACGAAACACTGCGTTGTGCAATATCGTCATCAGAAGGCGCTAGTGTGAAACGTCAAACGCAAAGAAAAACGATGGGCACTCTTCTGGTTATGAAAGCCACAACCAAGATTCAAAATGATCGTTAAAGGCGTGGTCAATGAAAATTTCGTCAGTGTTACGTTTGTTTGTCTGTATAATACATACCATGAAAATGCTCACGAAAAAGCAAAAAAATACTACCGCTATGGATATTAAAAATTTTATAGTAAATTGTTTCTTCGTCCAAGCAAACAACACCAAACTAGTCAGTTAAAACTAATAAAAGATTTTGTTTATTATAATGTAACGAACAACATGAACAGTCGCTTTCTCAAAGGTCTTCAACTCAACGCTCTCTTGTAGACCGCTTGTGAAAAAAAATGTTCAAAAGAGTTACGAAATCTCATAGATAAACTGAAAGAGACTGGTTATGCCCAAATTGAATACAAATTTACGCATTTGCACGTCCTGCCGTCTAGACTTTGACAAACGAGCCATCTGTATATCATCGGTAAAGCAGGGCGCAGGAAGTTCGAAAACGACAACAACTGAGAAATTGCCAGAAGTGCTAAGTGCAGAGAGTCATGCCACCGTACCATCAGCGACATCTGTTTAAACAATTTAATCACGCCTCTTTTCAAAAATGCTTTGAAATATACTTCAACATTTATACCCATTTCAATATTTTTAACGTTGCAAAACACGCTTTCAACATTCATCTTGAAGAAGAGGGAAAACACTTGTCCTCAAATGTAACAGCAAATTAATCAATAAACGACTAATGCGCGGAGGGCGTGATAAAATCGGAACAGTACTGTACATATAATATACATAATACATAATAAAAACAGATTGTTTTACTCACGCAAGGCCATTAACAATAAAATCAGCATCAAACTGTGCTTTCCGGCCGAAATAATTTACACTAAAAAAAATTATTACTAAATGTGAAAATTGTGGAATGTTTGAATTGTCATAATTTTTTTGTTTATTAGTTTATCATCACCAAATTTTTATGGTAGATTGCTAATACAATGGACCGTTTTCCCTAAAAAATTACATTGGTAAAAAGATAGGGTTTTGAGATATTTGAGTTTTTGTGACAAAAATGATATTTTTTAATGTTAAAAAAAGATTTTTTTTTCACAGTGTACATTTTCTTAGGAATCACCATTTAGTTATCTAACTTTGCTGAACAATAAAATCTGCATGTAACTGCGATTTCTGATCGAAATAATTTACACAGAAAAAAATATTTACCAAATGTGAAAATTGTGTAATGTTTGAAATGTTATAACTTTTTTGTTTATTAGTTCACCATCACCAAATTTTTATGGTAGATTGCTAATACAATGGACCGTCTTCCCTAAAAAAATTACGTTGGTAAAAAGATAGGGTTTTGAGATATTTGAGTTTTTGTGACAAAAATGATATTTTTTAATGTTAAAAAAGATGTTTTTTCACAGTGTATATTTTCTTAGGAATCACCATTTAGTTATCTAACTTTGCTGAAAAATTTATTGCAATCGAACGAACCATTTTGGCTGTGCAGATTTTTGAATATTTTGAACCATTTTCACATACACCCTTTTGAAAAGTTAGTCGTGATTCAAAATAAAAATTTGATATCGGAAAATGACGATTTAGATGGAACTTAAAAACTGTGCAAAGTTTCAGTTCAATAGAAAATCATGAATTAAAAAATTTCCTTAATTTTGATGCTGTTGCTTGGAATCGCTCATTTGGTAAACGAAGTTCGTGGAAACATTTGTACAAAGGTTTTTTTCCAGCCGGATCGGTAAGCAGACCGGAGAGTTTTCCTGTAGTTCTTGCGAGCCGTCCGAACCAGCCGAACGGCGTCTGTTCCAACTCTTTCTACATTGTTTCCTGAGCTTCGCCAGATTAGAGTTCCACCAAAGGGTTCCTCTTGTGATCTTCACAGACCGTAGAGGACATGCTTCTTCAAAAGCTTCCATGATGAAGGTCGTTGTAGCATCAATGGCATCATCTAAATCACTTGGAGTGTCAGTGGATGGTGAATATCCAAGAACTTTGGCCGCAACCAAATCAGTAAAAAAATACCAGTTTGTTGACCGAGGATTCCTGAAACGCAATAATTGCGAAGTAACATTTAAATGTTCAAAAAAGATGTAGCGATGGTCAGATAAAGATTCTTCATCTGACACATGCCAATTGGTCAGTTCGTGACTAATTCTACTAGAGCAAAGCGTTATATCTAACACTTCCTCTCTAGCAGACACCATGAAGGTTGGGCGGTTGCCTATGTCAAATAATGCAAGATCTGTACTACTTAAGTATTCCATCAAACTGGAGCCTTTCAAATTAATGTCTGAGCTGCCCCAGATGATATGGTGAGCATTAGCATCACTTCCAGCGGAAGGTCTTTTGAAGTGCAGTATGCGATGACTTGCATGAAAGCATCCGTAGGGGATGGTTCGTCATGCGGTAAATAAACCGAACAATAAACGTATTTCCTGTTGAGGTTTCCAATAGATACATCGATTGTGATAGCACATACATCTCTAGTGGTTAGTTCAGAGATGAGTGTAGCAACGATTGCGTCGCTGACAAGCACACATACTCGAGGCATGACACGCGAGTTTGCCATTTCATTTTTACTGAAAATAGCAAACACCAGATTCACAAGGTTTCCTAGATAGAAAAAGTAAGGTTCTTGGACTAACGCCACCTGAGCTGTACCATATTGCATAAGTCTGCAAAGCTTGATCGTCGCTGTTCTTTTATGCTGAAGATTGATCTGAGCTAGGCCCTTTAGAATAAAAAGCGAAAACCTTTTAATGAGATGAACAAAGCCAATGCTCAGAACTATGGTGAAAAAATATATATTTTTTTTTGGTTTTTGTTTTAATAGTGAATTAATAGAGTATTATCATCAAATGGCAACACTTTATAATACTACATCTCCATTCATATCCGTTCAAGTTCAATGGTTTGTGACGTTCCGTGTACGGCACAAAAAAGAAAATCCGATCTCACGAAACTTTTTTCATATTTATCCGAATGACTCATTTTCCCATAAAATTTTATGACACCTTAATACTAATTGTTTTACGCGAACACTTGTTAAACCTTATCACCAGAAGGGGAAAATTAATGGGCCACTTTACTGCCGTTCTACGCCCAATTGTCTCATGTTATATGGGAGTTCCATGTAACATGGGACAACTACAGGGGATAGACAAAATGATCGGGACAGGCAAATTTTTCCCTTCTCAAAAAAATTTCAAATGGCTGTAACTTTTCGAAAAGTACATCAAATATTCTCAAATTTTGACTGTAAGTAGATCAACTATTTGTGTATCAGTGGACAGAATTTGGAAAAGATCGAACCTTTCTGCACGAAGTTATAAACATTCTAAAAAAAAGGTATAATTATCCGATAGCCAACTTTGAGCTGTTATATCTCCGGATTCAATGAACCGAATGCAATGAAATTTTGACCATTTATGACTTATATAATGAGCTTTGAAAAACTTTCGGCATAACTTAAAATTCTCAATACGGAGGAAAGTTATGACGATTAGATTATTTTTCTAATAAAACACCAAATTATCCAAAATTTCAACATCGTTTCAAAATTCAAGATGCTTATAATAGTTCATTTAAATTCCCTCTGAATATCTTGAATACAGATATGTTTTGAAAGAAAATAACAACATAGGTGGCAATTCATTAAAAAAAAGTAATGGGATGCATATTAAAAATAGACCAATTTGCTTAAAAATCATAAAATCAATGAAATCGCTATAATTTTTTCTCTTGTTAATAATTTCAAGTTTAGTCAAACGTTTTTCAGAGCTCATTATATAAGTCATAAAAGAACAAAATTTCATTGCATTCGATTTTTTGAATTCGGAGATATAACAGCTCAAAGTTGGCTATCGGATAATTCTATCTTTTTCTAAAATGATTATAATTTCGTGCAGAATAGCCCGATCTTTTTCAAATTCTGTCCACTGATACATAACTAGTTTAATAACTTACAGTCAAAATTTGAGAATATTTGATGCACTTTCCGAAAAGTTACAGCAAATTGGACATTTTTTGAAAAGTGACAATTTTGCCTGTCCCGATCATTTTGTCTATCCCCTGTATGCGTATAACGGCAGTTTACGTATCCCAAACAACTCAATCACACTGGATCAACTCCTCCGCTCACACACACCCACACCCACAGCCCACCGAAAACATGTGTAATGAAAACTTTCCGACCATTGTTCCGATGGGCCGTGTACAATTTCCTTTTCAATGCCAAGGTAGAGAAAGGTACGTCAGCTACGTCCTGTTAGTCAGCACCAGCGCAGTCGGTGGCATCCCCCGGAGTCTCGGTTTCGTCCCGTTTCGCTCCATTAGCAGGAGGAAAAACAGTTAACAATAGTTTTATCATGCATGCCATGGCATGCTGAGCAGAGCATGGTGGCATATCCCGAGGGAGTGGGCGGATGGCACATTTCGCCACGCCGTCGTCGTCGTCACTCGGTGAGCTCCGAACCGACGGACGACGACGGCGTGTTTTGTGTTGGCCCAGAAGAGGATAACTCGTGCAGTGCACCACGTGCGTGTTTGTGTGCGAGAGACAGCGGCAGTGGGTAGGGTATTGTGTGACAACTGTTTTCCTAGCACCTTCACTCCGTTCAAGCGGAAACATCAACATAGGACAGGGTAAGGGTTCTCCCGGATGCTGTTTTTTGATGTTTGTCTTACTGCTTGGGCCCTTGTTGTACGCCCGTCCGCCTACCACTGCGGCGCTGGCTGCCACTCATAATCCATGCTACAAGGAACAGTGCCACGGCGACGACGGTCGGTGGTCGTAATAGAAGTCCCCAAATGCCAAGGCTGGTGGTGTTTAGGGCCATTTAGCGCGATAGCCATAGGGCCCATATAGCCGAGGCGGTAAACGCACGGGTATTCAGCATGACCATGCTGAGGGTGACGGGTTAGATTCCCGGTCGGTCCAGGATCTTTTCGTAAAGGAAATTTCCTTGACTTCCTTGGGCATAGAGTATCTTCGTGCCTGCCACACGATATACGCATGCAAAATGGTCATTGGCAGAGGAAGCTCTCAGTTAATAACTGTGGAAGTGCTCATAGAACACTAAGCTGAGAAGCAGGCTTTGTCCCAATGAGGACGTTACGCCAAGAAGAGAGAGAGAGAGCGCGATAGCCAACCGTACGTACTGTACGTACCGGATTGTAGGTATACCTTGGCCCGGCGCTTATTTGAGCGGATCTTTGCATACGGAGCCGGCTATTGAAGACTACAACGTGAGCATCCGGCCGGTTGAAGTCTTTAGCTTAGTGTCACACATCGCTACGAGCGTCGACGACGCTTGCCGTAGCGAGGATTGCGATGACGACGCCGTCGACGACAATGACGAATCCAGTACACGGAACAGCACTAATCGGCTTTAAAGGGAAAAGTGTCTGCCGGCTGGCTGTCAGATCAGGCCGACGACGCGGAAGGTCGGAGCACGGCGCGAGACGCGAACGCCGGAGAAAAAGGACAAAGCAGCGATTATCGCGCATCGATTATCTAGAATTAACGTTACTAAGGAAACAACGGAGGCCTTGCTTGGGAAAATAAGCAAACGCACCCCGTCCCCATCACCGCCGCGCCGTTGTCCTTCGATCCTCTCAGTGCCGCCGCCGCAGCCCGGGAGGACTTTTCCAATCATCTCCTCTCGAAATCGGCAACGTCCGCCTGCCTACGTTCTTTTATTTTGCGCCGTTTTATGCTCTGACATCTGATGTGTCAATGCAAGGGACAGTATTGATTGATTGCTGCCCCGCAGCGATGGGCAGAGTGTTTTCCCAGGAAAATGAGAGCATCCGCGACGGCGGCGGCGGCGGGCGTCGTCGGACGGTCCGACAAGTCATCACGAGGCCTTGGGCAACGCCACTGCAGGAGGACGTGGCGATGATGATGCGTCAGGTACAATTGCTGCTGACGGGTGTTTGTTTCAAGTGCGGCGGCCGCGGAGACCCGGATTACAAATGCGCCATGACACGGCGGCGGCGGTTGGTTTGGACGGATGGGAACCATTTGCCCGAAGTTCGATTCGTTTTATGTCAACTGCTGCATTATGGATTACAGTTCAGTTGCGGTAATTGTTCGGCGAGATTGGTACACACGTTTGCATAATGTGCACAGTGTGAGATTTTCACACCGAGCATGTCAATTACAGTAGCTTTTCATTGAAGCATACACGTGGGATTCCTTCAGGGTCGCTCAACTGCCACAGACACAACGTTTTTTGGGAATGATTGGTTCTGACTTTTGAACGCAATGTTAACGCAAACTATTTCAAACTTTCAAGTAGACGCAATTCTGGGTGGGAGGAAGAGTCTCAAGGTTGTATAATTTTGGTTTTTATTTATTATTTATCCTTGACTTAATATCTCTCTCAACCCTTCAGCCCGCCAAGTCGGAGCCCTTCTATAACATCCACTTTTCCTCCCACTATCCCATGCCACGGAGAAGGTGGGCGTGGCTGGAAATAGTGACATTTATGCTTTTCGTTTATATGTTCTTGTATACAATTCCCAAGCAACACTCATGTTACAGAAGAATCGGGGCAGCGCAGGTGTTGGTTGCGCAAAAGACACTTTGAGTTACTTCTAGCAAGTTAGTACTTACTTGTTAGAAGTAAGTCACGGTGACTTATGTACAACAAAAACTTATGGTGCCGTGACTCTTCTAGAGCATGTGTGCTAGGTGCTAGATTGAGTTCAAAATATGCGGATCGCGCTCCGTCTGGGATTGTCCCAGGAATTCATCCCGCGGTTGTGAGATTTCTCCAATGAGTCCTGGATTCCCCCAGAAATTCCTTTCTAAATATCTCTATGAGTTCCTAAAGAGACTCGGGACCTTCTAGGAACTGCAAGGGATTCCTTCCGAAATTTCTTCAGAAGTTTCGGCATCCCTCCAGAAATCACTTCCGAAATTCCTTCCGGAGTTCCTTCCAAGATTCTTAGAGAAATTCCTTCCAAAATTCTCCTAATAGATTGTTTAGGAATGTCACCTGGGATTTTTTTGAATTCCAGAAGGAATTCCTGAAAAAAAATCAATCTTGAAAGAAGCTATTGGAGGAATTCCTGACGAAACTCCAGGGGTTCTCATGCAACTAATGTAGGAATTTCATGAAGAAGACCTTTTGTAATGCCACAAAAAAAACTCCGAGAGAAACTGCATAATACACTGGTGGATGGGTTCCACCCAAGAAACATCTGGGAGAATTGCTAAATGGACTTCCGGAGCAATTCCAGAAGAATCTGGAGGGAATGCCTGGAAGAGTAAAAAAGTGCTCCTAGAGGAGACCTGGATAGAGTTCCAGAAAAAATCCGGAAGTATTGTATGAAATAATTCCAGAAGAAGTCCCTGAAAGAATCCCGAAAGAAGTTCCTAGAGGATTCCCGGAAGAAGTTCGTGAAGGAATCCCGGAAGGTGATCCTGAAGAAATCTCGGAAGTGGTTTACGAACGAATCCCAGAAGAAGAGTTCTTGGAAAAATACAAGATGAAGTTCTTGGATTCCTGGAAGGAGCTCTCTGAGGAATTCCAGGAGGAGTTCCAAAACAAATCCTGGTAGGAGCTCTTAGAGGAATCCCGATACAGTAGCAGTTTCTAAAAGAACCCCGGAAGAAGCTCTCGGAGAATTCCTGGAGGAGGTTCATGGAGAAATCCCTAAAGTAGTTCATAGAGAATTACCGAAAGAAGTTTGAAGTTGGAGAATTTCGGGAAGGATTGAGATTTCTAAAAAATCATATTAAAGGATGCTCCTTTCAGGAATTATTTCATAAATCCGGGCCAGGATTTCTTCACAAATTTATATAAGGGCTAGCCCACAAATTCCTCCAGAAACTCCTCTACGGACACTTAAAAAACTGTCAAAGATTCATTGGTAACTTTTCTCCACAGATTTAGGAATTGAGTTCCTTAACCCTAAAAGGGATACCTGAAGTCCATTCTTGGACCCCAGGCGCCTTTCAGAGCTCGTCTTTGATGGAACACACTTAGCGAGGTGACGAAACTGAGGCCATGAAGGTTAAAGGAATGATTTTCGATATTTTACTAGATATTTCTCAGAAATATCTCAAAAGTTTATTTTAGAAAATCTTGCACATATTGATTTAGCAATTCCTCTAATAATTTCTTCAGAAATCCTTGAAAGAATCTTCAATTTATCGGAGGATGTATTTTGAAAACGATTCATGGATATCTTCTGAAATGCTTCCATGAATTCTTGAAAACAAATTCAGGCATTCTTTTAAAAGTTCCTTCAAAAAATCCCCCATGGAATTTCAAGAAACATGAGAACTCTTTCAAAAATTCTTTCAGGGATTACTTTGGGAAATTCATGGTTTCATTTTGAATTTTTTCCAAAATATTTTTTTCAGATATGAACCCAGAAATTATTCAAAAACTCCTTTATAAAACTTCCTTGAATTTCTTCCAAAATTGCGCCATGGACTTCTTTTAAGAAAATCTTCCATAGATTCTTAAAATTTTCAGAATTTCCTACTGAAGATCTTCCAGAAGTTTCTCCAACAATTCCTCAAGAAAATCTCCCAAGCTCAGAAATTTCTCCATACATTTTTTTAGTACGAGACTTCTTTAAGAAAATCGTACAAGAAAAATGTTTAGAAATGTTTTCAGCAATTCTTGCAAAAAAAAAACAAAAGTTAGAATTCTTCCAAAAATTTCTCCAATGATTTCTATAAAAAATCCTGTAGCCTTCTTTAGAAATCCCTAAAGTATCGTCCACAAATTCTTCCACGGACTTTTTACAGATTTTCCAGGAGATTGATTTAGAAATTATTTATGAAATCCCTCCATAAATTTGTCCAAGGATTTTTTTAGAAGAAATCTTTGGATTGCTTCCAGAATTGCTTCATGTGTTTCTTCAAAAATTCCATCAGGAATACGGTCTGAAAATCCTTCAGAAACTTGTTCAGTAATTTTTCGAGAGATTCTTTTAGAAAGTTCTCCAGGGCTACCTTAGAAATATTTCCGCAAGAATTTCTATGGAAGTTTTCCCAAGAATCCTATTGGATAGTTTTCCAGGTTTTATTTTCTGAAACTCCGTTATTGACCATTTAAAAAAAAATTCAAGGGTTCGTAAATAATACTTCAGAATTTTTTACAGTGACACCTTTAAATTTTGTTTTCAAAAATTCCTTCATAAATTCTTCCAGTGAAAGAAGTTTCGAAAGATTCCTTTAGTAATTACTACACGTATTTCTTCAAGAAGTTCATTAGAGATTAGTTCTGAGGGTTCCATTGAAAATTCCCACAGGTATGCGTCAAGTAATGCAGTGATTAACCCAGAAAATATTTCATGAATCCCTCCAAAGATTCTTGCATAATTATTAGAAATCATCTAATTGTAGAATTTTAAAAGGAGAATTCCTTACTCTACATGTATTACGCATAAATAAATAAATAAAATAAATAATTACATTCAGTGATTCGGGCAAGAAATCCTCTAGAGATATCCACATGAGCTCATACAGCATTTGCTTCAAAACTTCCTCTAGATGTTGCTCTATGTATCCAGCAAAAAATAATATGGTATTTCTTCTGGGGATAACTCTAAAAACTCACGGTTTCTTGAAGGAATTTCTACTATCTCAACTATCTTAAGAGATTTTCCTAGAGATCTCCATATAATCTTATACATTATTTCTTCCAGAAAATATTCCAAGAGAATTCCACAAAGGGTTTCAAGAAAAGTTTATCCAACAATTTATTCAAGAATATATTCAATAATTCCTCCTGGGAATCCTTCAAGAATTTCTGTGCGATTTCTTTACATCTTTCTCTTCATGCAAGTGTACTTCCTGAAATCCCACAGAGATTTTACTGAATATTTCATCAGAAATTCCTTCAGAAGAAATACCTGCTTGAAGTCCTTCTGAAATTCCTTCAGGCATTCCTTTAAAAACATCTCTAGAGAAATTCTTGGAGAAACTTCCTCAGGAATATCAGCAAGAGATTTCTTTAAAAAAAGTTCCCTTAAAGTTTTTTTTTTAAATTCTCTTAAACTGCTCTAATATTCGAGAAGAGATTCCTTCGTAAATTCTTCGAATGGTACCTCCAAAAACTCCTTGAGAAATTCCTTCAGCGATTCCTGCAGAAACATTTATAAGGATTTTTCCAGGGACTGCATCTGTGGTTCCGCAAAAAGAAATGGAACAATTCTTGGAAGAATCCGATTGAATTTCTAAAAAAAATCCCTGGAGAATTGTTTGAAAACCCCCCTTCAAAAAGCTTCTGATGATGCCTTTGGTAATTCCCAGAAGAAACATTTTCGGGGGGGGGGTTTCCTGGAAAAAATCTTGCAATTCAAACAATTTCTGAAGTTATTTCTGGAGCAGTTCCTGGATGAATGCATGAGAAAATATATTGTAAATTCCTTCAGATACCTCCTCGATTCCCAAAAAAAAGAAACGGAAGAAAATCGTTAGAAATTTCTAGAGCGATTCTTGAAGAAATCTCTAATAGGATTCTGAAGGAATTTCTGAAAAAAATGACTGTATAAAATTTCAGACAAAGGTACTGATGGAGTTCTTGAAGAAATCCTTCAACAAATTTCTGAGAAATGCCTGGAGTGATTTCTGAAGGAACCTTTGAAGAACTCCAGGAGATATCTCTGGAGAAATTTAAAGAAGAATTTCTTACACAATGTTCGAATTGATTAGTACACAAAATTTCTTAAAAGCAAAATCTGAAGGATTTTTGAAAAACTACCAGAAAAAGATTTTTTATAGGAAGCTTTGCAATAATACTGGGGTGAACTGGATAGTTCTTTGCAGGTATCAATGGAAGAACTTCGTGAAAAAAAATATTTAAAAATGATAAGAAATAGAGTAATTTTTGCAGCAATTTCTGAAAAAATCATCGGAGAGGTGCTTGAAGCATCACCAGAAAAAAAAAAATCAAAATACACTCTTAAGAAAGCAATTTCTAGTGCAATACCTGTGGGAACTTCAGAAGAAACCCTTGCAGAAAATAATTTCTGAACGATCTCCCGAGAAAATGTCTGAATATCTGAAGAAAAACCCTAGAGGAATTTCTGAAAGAGTCTACTGACGAAATTTTTGAGAAATTTCAAGAAGAATGGCTGAATAAATTACAAAAAAAAACTGCTGAAGTAATTCATTCAGAAATATGCAGGAAATTAGGCAGCGATCTTTGAAGAAATTTCCTAAAGAATAACTGAAGGAATCCCAGGAAGATTTTTTGTAGGATTTTCTAAAGAAACTCCTCGTAGAAACAAGATGAACCGTTTCAGAAATTTCATTTAAAAATTCAGAAGAAGACCATAGGAAAATTTATGGAGAAAACTCTTCAAGATTCTCTGGAGGAATCTCGGAGAATTTTCCAAAGAAATACATGGACAGTACTGCAATCTAAAGGGATACTTGAGGAGGAATCTTTGGGGAAATGCTTGCTGCAATTATTCTAAAAAATCCTGCAAGAATCTTGTTGCTATAAAAAATTCTGAAAAAAATATTAATAAATCCTGAAAGTATCCTTATAGGAGTTTCTGTTTTTTTTTCCCTGGAGGTAATCGTGAAGAAAATTCTAAAGAAGTTCAAAGGTACATTTAAAACGCAATCGACCCACCCATGGAAAGTTGACGAAATTTCGTAACGTAACCGGCCACGAACGTCAAAAAACTGCGGCGTGCAGTGCCCTATTGATAGTTTTCATCGCAAATTGGTTGAATTTCTTCCTAGCTGGTATAAAATTCCGTACGTTTTAATTTTTCCATTTTTTCAGTTGAAGTTACTAAAATTAACATATAAATACAGCTGCCCTGTGGATGAATTGAACCATGCAGAAATCATGCTGATCGGTTTACCTGCTCGTGAGTTATATTGCCCCAAAGGAACTTAAAAATGCATTTTTATATGTGGAGAAGATTATTACGAAGATATCGCCAGATAAATATTTCAATATAAAGACAACAAATTTGTTGAAAAATTAGGAAATTGTTTTAAAAAATATTCTTAATAGCACAAGCTAGATTTTTTTTAATACTTGCTAATCAAAACCGCTATTAATTGAACTTTCTGAACAATGCTTTTCAAATTTTTTCATCATAGATTTTTGGTTTGCATTTGTCCTGAAATTTCACCTAAAGCTTTTTATTTTATTTTTTTACTGGAATCACCTTTTAGTTAATCACAAATCATGTCCAACAAAATCTAATGTTTTTATTATTTTTCAAAAAAAAAACAGGGCAGGGCTGAAAAGCATTTAACAGCGTTAAAGAATTACCATTATTATCTTTGAGACAAAATTCAGGAAACTTTCTACATCTCAGCAAAACGAAACACTTCGTGGAATCATCTTTGAAATCAAACAAACTCATCAGCTTTAAGTGGTACAAAATAGTTTCGACCAATTAATCAATCTAGCAAACAGACTTGATTCGTTATCATTGTAGATTGGTGTGACTTTCATTTACAATAAGTCACACCTGGTGTTCAACGTACATTTGGGCCAAACTAGAGTTTCATGCCTCAGCCGAAGAAACACTTTTCCTTATTTTTGGTTTTGCTCAACAATCAGGTGCGTTTTTTCACCCGTTTCTCACTTTCCACCAACTACCTACGTACCAGTTCCCCCGCACACATTTTCCCCGTCTGATTTTCCACGCATGAAAAGAGTTTTACTGCAACTGAGCACAAAACCCATTGCACTGCAGCAGCAGCTGTTAGGTACTTACCCTCGTTTTCAACATCCATAGTGTTTCCACTCCTGGCCCAGGCTGGGCCCAGGCCCCAGTCAGGATGTCTCGCCTTCGCTCACCTCAATGCGACAAAGTCTAACAATTCCACCACACCGCCCGGGCTCGCCCGTGCTTAATTAATTGCGTTTTCTTTCAATTCTTGAAGAAAACGAAGTTCTTGACCCGGATTGGAAGAGGGGAACTTCGAGTCGGTCGTCCCCCGTCTCTGCTGGTGGGTGGTGCAGTCTCAGTAGTATAGAGATATTCCACCTTAACTATGGAAAAATACATGGCCCGGCGGTTTGTATGGTAGTTGATGGCAGCGGTTAAGCTACTGAATAACATTCCACTTGAGCTGTTGCAAATTGAAAAGCAGATGAAAAGTAAACACATTTACACTGAGGAGCATCGGAGGAGTGGGGCTGGGGAGGTGGCTGATGGAGAGCAGAGCCTCCAACCTCGCTTAGGCTAATGAATGCAATAAAGTTATGAATGTCACTTGAAGAATTTCTTTCTGGTTCAGCTCGGGGACGACGCCGAGAGAGATTCGAAAGGATTCAAACGAGCTATGGTAAATGAGGCAATCCTTTTGATCGTTGTGCCGCTTGAATAAGCAACGGTAATTAGTTTCTGTGAAAGGATGTGTCCCAAGATGCAGGCAATTTCACCCCGGTTCCAATAAGGTGTCACACACAAGTGCCAACAACCTTTGCCACCACGACGACCGACCGGCATCTTGATAGCTGCCCTCCAAGCAATTTGATGCGAAACAGTAATAATTGAACGTAATTGAGTGTGATATAAAGTTATTCGACATCAGATAAGACATCATTGGCCGACCTGGTTATTGAGAGACAGCAGGGGAGAGGAAGAAAATCCCGTTCGAATGCGCAATTGATTCGATCTGGGGCTTTGTTGGGACACTAAACGTATCACTTGGAAAACGATTCCCCCGCTGCTGTTGCTGCTGCTGCTGCTGGAATGATGTTTTTTTCATGGCAGTCTGAACAGCACAGTAGTTGTTGTTCAGGAAGGTATGGGATGAATGGCATTCTGTCTGTCAGACACAGCATGTAGATTTCTTCGACAGTTTTACGAGTTTTCAATCGAATTTTAGAACCCCAGTCGCGGTTGGAGATTTGATTTTATGTTCTATTGAATTTATACTGCTTTATTGGGAGGTCCAACGAACATCTGCTGGCCTCCTGGGAATCGACAAGATTTTATGACATCTTTTCGTGTTTCCGATCAGCTAGCTACACGCAGCTGGTAAAGCCTGTCTTATTTTGGATGTTTGGCATTTTGATCTAGATCTGGAACACACGAATTAGTCGTACCGCTTGATGTATTGAGGGTAAGTCGGTCGAATATTATTGATCTGACTTGAAGCATTGCCTTACGTTTTCTCGATTAACTCATTAGACCTGATCAACTATGGGCTTATCCTCTAGGTTGTGCTGAAAATTATTCAAAATGCTGTGTTTCGATCAAGTTAATAGCTTTCTTAATTTCTTTTTTCAGCAACATTTTTTTTCTTATTCAATCAGTCAAAGCGATTTCTAATCCAATGTTTTGTTCTCTTCACTGCATTTCACAGATCTGGTACTTCCTTAATGCATCAGTAAAGGTTGAGCTCGCAAGCAAAGCTCCACTTATGCAATGTTCACCAAACGGTAGCAGCCACGCATCCAGTGACTCATCACATCTTCCACAACGCATTACATTCACTCTCTCACACACACACACATCTAGAACATCTAACGAACAAAACGATCAAAATTCAGGTCAATAGGCCTGATTGTCATCGCCCATACGAAACGAAATGAACCAACGAACGACACCAATGATGACGGCGACACCTGTACCACCACTTCACCAAATGGTCAGCTACCTCTGGCTGCTCCTGCTGATCTCGGTCGGTTCCACTGCCAATGTTGTCAACACCGGCATCCAACGGTTTGCCATGGAACCGCAGGACCAAACGGCCATCGTTGGCTCCAAGGTGACGCTGCCCTGCCGGGTGGAGTCCAAAATCGGCCAGCTGCAGTGGACCAAGGACGACTTCGGGCTGGGTTGGCACCGGAACCTCAGCGGCTTCGATCGCTACTCGATGATCGGCAGCGACGAAGAAGGCGACTACTCGCTGGAAATCTACCCGGTCATGCTGGACGATGAGGCGCGGTACCAGTGCCAAGTCAGTCCCGGCAAAGACGGTAAGTTTGGTAGTTTAAAAGTTACACGATTCGAGGAATTGCATGTATCGTTTACCTCACAGGAACGCCCGGTATGCGATCACGGTTTGCAACCATAACCGTTCTGGTACCTCCAGAGCCTCCGAAGATCATTCAGGGAGATTTTCTGGTAACGACTGAGGATCGAGAAATCGAACTCGAATGCGTTTCCGTCGGCGGTAAACCCGCTGCTGAGGTAAATATTTATTGTTAGGTTCCCAAGAGCATTGTGTTCAACATCCGCCTCCCTTTAGATTACATGGATCGATGGTCTTGGTAACGTTATCACTTCGGGTATCGAATACGTAAAAGAACCGCTTACCGATACGGGTCGGTACACGGCGAAATCCATACTCAAACTAACCCCGAAGAAGGAACACCACAACACTTCGTTCACCTGCCAAGCACAGAACACGGCCGACAGAACTTATCGTTCCGTTAAACTGAAGCTGGAAGTAAAATACGCTCCGAAGGTCAGCGTTTCGGTGATCGGGGGAGCGCTCGCTGGCGGCAGAATCCCGGAAGGTGCCGAAATACGGTTGTCCTGCCACGCGGATGCCAATCCGAATGACGTCAGCTACAGGTGGTTCATTGGCGATGAACCAGTTACGGGGGACTACACCACCGAAATGGTAAGTTTGTTTTGGTTCTTTCAAATTATCCCAAATGTCTCATAAACACTTCCAACGCAATGTAGATCATCCACAACGTTTCGAAAAAGTTCCATGACGCCGTAGTCAAGTGCGAAGTTCACAACGCAGTCGGTAAGAGCGAAGAAAGTGAAATCCTCGACATTAGCTACGGCCCGACGTTTCGTTCGCGACCGAAGTCGGTAGAGGCCGACGCCGACCGTCCCGTCACACTGTCCTGCGACGTTGACGGTAATCCCTCGCCGGAGATCATCTGGATACACGAAGAATCCAACCGAGTGATCACGTCGGCCGCCAACATCACGATCATCGCTTCGCGGGAAACCGCTGGCAACTATTACTGCAAAGCCAGCGTCATGGGGTTCCCGGAGATCGAAGCCATGGCATCTCTGTACCTCAAAGGACCTCCCCGCATCAGGTCGCAACGGCAGCAGTACGGAGTTGTGAACGACAACTCCCAGATTCAGTGTGATGCAATTTCCGTCCCCAAGGCAAAGCACGTCATCTGGACCTACAATGGACTCGAAATCAACAACGAAAACGACTATACGATATTGGAAAACCACCAACCGGAAGGAGTGCGATCGACGCTCATCATCAACAACAGCCAGAAGCAACACTTTGGCGTGTACAACTGCACTGTGATCAACGAGTACGGAATGGACTCGATCGAAATTGATTTTAAAGTTTCCAAAGGTAAGTGATCACCTGCTGATCGGTTAAGCTAGAAACTAAAAGCATTGTTCTTCTTCCGCAGACACCATACTCCTGCCAGTGATCATCTTCGGTTCTATCGGAGGATTCGTGCTGGTAATCATCGTGATCATCATTGCGATGTGCTTTTGTGTGAAAAAGAGTAAAAAGAAACTGCCACCGGCGGATGTAATCCCAGAGGTAGGATTGTGATTCATGATTCGGAAATGGGAGGGTACTAAGTGAGGTTTCTTTCGTCAACAGCAACACTACATCACCGAAAAGGCTTGCAAGGAGAGCGATCGATCATCGAATGTGAGCGATCTGAAAATCGATCGCGATCATGAATATTCGGAAACTTGCTCCGGGACCGATAGTATCGCGACACGGCTGGCAATGAATATTCTGGGATCTTCGAGTGGAAGCAACAATAGTGGCAATGGAGGTCAAGGAGTTGGTGGAGGTGTTCCGCTGGCTGGTCCAGTGCGGATTCCTAACGACTACCGGTAAGTTTGTGGTAGATGTGGTTGATCGAGGTTCAGAAGCTGACGGTTTATGGTTTCACAGGTATTCGGGTGACTTCACTGATGGGCTAGGACCGCTACAGTCCAAAATCGGTCAAAACAACGGAGGCTATGTGCCGTACGTAGACTACGCTCACGACTACAATATGCCACTTCACGTGAACACCAACGGGCAGCTACCGAACGGGAACATGAGCTTGACGAGGCATCGAGAGCTCCGGCAAGACAATGGGCTTCCGAGTATTGGTAGTGGCATGGGATCGCTGTCCAACAGCCTTATGAGTAAGTGTTCTACTTCGCCAGGCTTTCCGCATTGTACTAATACCTATTATTTGATTCTTCTCCTGCAGACACCTCCCTCATGACCGCTCCAAGCATAGATCCACGCTACAGCGCTACCTACGGCAATCCGTATCTGCGCAGTAGCACTACCCAGCTGCCACCTCTGCCGCCTCCGAGTACTGCGAACCCGGCGGTGACTCCAGCGCCACCACCGTACAGTGCGGGCCGTGCCCAGAGTTCGCTCCTCTCGATGGGTGTCAATCTGGGCGTCGGCAACGGGCTGCACACCGGCAGCATAGTCGGCATCACCTCAGGCCTAACGAGCCCCGAATCGGTGCGATCGTCCTCCGGTGCGAACACCAGCATGGACCAAACGTCCCAACAGAGTCAGCCAACGCCCACACTGCCCACGTCCGGTACGAGTCCTGGACCTGGCCAATTCATTCTTCCAGCGAACGGGGATCTGCGGAAAGGTGCCCTGGCAACACACGTCTAGCGTAAGCGCCGCGAAGATATTTACCTCTTGTTTAGTGCGCCCTGTGCATAGGTACTCGTATGTAGTAAGCAGCTTCTGTAAGTGCTCTCTACGGCTGCCGGTGGTAAGTTCTCTGATGGATGAGATGAGATATCCTAGGTTTTCGACTGTAATTGTTACTTCAGAACTGGAAACGTTGCAGTTTTCGTATTTTATAGCTGAGAATTACTAGTGCAATATTCAGTGGTTTCCAACTGGGTCACAACGGCCGTCTACCGGAATTTACCAAGAACAATTGAATCTAGAAGGTTCAGTTGGAGTATACCAGGGGTTCTGCAATCGACTTCTACGGGTCACATAAGGCCAATGATCCCATCGCATACTATGTCTGGACAATATCACCAGAGCCTTTCAATCGGATCAGGGTCATCCGATAAATTCCAGTGTTTCCCAATTAGTTGTACGCCAAACCAATTTATACAAAAAATCCATCGGACGTCGAGTTACATGCGATGACTTCGCGTATCACATGAACGTCGTGTCAGATTTCAGTTCTAGATTTCAAAACGGTGTTGGCGAATTTAATTAACTCGTCATCACCATATTCATTTTCACATTTCTAGGTTTATCAGAACAGCGTACACTATGACTTCTGGAACGAATGAGATAATCGAGATTCAAGATGGGAATCTTCACCTTGCGCAACCCTACGGTTCATGAAACCGTGGATTGAGATCGCTGCTTTCAGTTTTAGAAAACCCCTGGGTCTCTGGGTCACCGAAAATGCCACCTCAATGACTAGCTGGGTATGAAAGCTATATGGCCCTTGGTGCCTTTTAATACTCTACCGATATTTCTCTCGGAAAGCGACCACACCGAAACCTACATTTAAGTAATAGGTCAAGGTGCAGGAAAATATGTTTCAGGGCATTGCTAAGGGATTCAGGAGGTTTCAGAGGAGCTTCTTGAGGCTTCAGGGGTTTTTAGGCCGCTTCAGTGGGTTTCAGAGGGGTTTCAGGACATTTCAAGACATTTCAGGCCGTTTCAGATGGTTTTGAAGGAGTTTTTACTGGATTTTGGGGATTTCGAGGTGTTTCAATACATGTCGGAGAGTTTTTTAGATACTTCACAGGGGTATCGGTGAGCTTCAGCGGAGTTGCCGAAGGTATGCAGAGGTGTTACAGAGCATTAAAGAGGCGCCTTCACAGGGCTTCGTGGGGGTTTCAGAAGCGGTTCATAGCGTTTCAGGATGTTTCAGGATGTTTAAAAGGCTTTTGGGGGGCGTTTCAGATGGGTTTGAAGGAGCTTTGGAGATTTCGAGTGCATTTCAGGGGGATTTCGAGGCATTTCAATGCATTTTAGAGAGTGCTTAAGATTATTCACAGGATTTAAGGTGAGCTTCAGCGGGTATGCATATGTGTTTCAAGGCGTTTCAGAGCATTTTAGAGGCTCTTAAGGGGTTTACAGGGCTTTGGGTGAGCTTCACGGGGGTTTCAGAAGCGCTTCAATGCGTTTCAGGACGTTTCAGCATGTTTTAATGGCTTTTAGGGGGAGCTTCAAGGTTTTCAAATGAGTTACACGGGGTTCAAGAGTTGTTTCAAAGCGTTTCAGGTCGTTTAACACGGGTCTTAAGGGGCTTCGCAGGTTTGCTTGTGAGCCACATGTAGGGAGCTTTCAGGGGAGTTTCAAAGGCATATCAAAACGTCTCAAGACATATATGAGGCTATATAGAGCTTCACAGGCTTTTAGATGAACTGATGGGGAGTTTCAAGGGCCTTTCAATGATGTTTTAAAGTTTTCCAAGCCATTTAAAGGCGTTTGAGAGCATTTTAGGGTTTTCCGGGAAGATGTCCGAGTCCAAAAATGACGACCTAAATAAACAAGATGGTGGTCTAAACATAATTCATGATGGTGGCTCTAAATTCAAGTTGGCGTCTGTTTAATGGAAATTTAAGCCCTAAAACAATGCAATATGGGTATACGTATTTGGTAAAAGGGAGATGCCCGGGTTCCACCAGATAACCAAGATGGCGTTCTAAAATCCAAGATGGGGGAACCAAATTTAAGAAGGCGGCTGTTTAATGGAGTTTTAGGCTCTAAAATCATACAATATAGGTATATTCAGTATTGGAAAGATGTCCGGAGTCCAGAAATGGCGAACAGGATATCAAAAATGGCTGTCTAAACTCCAAGATGGCGACTGCAAATTCAATATGGCGCTTCTAATGGAGTTTTAGACTTTAAACCATTCAATTTGGGTATACTTGGGATGGGAAAGATGTCTAGAGTTTAAAAATAGCGGCCTGAATATCCAAGGTGGCAGTCTGAAATCCAAGATGGTGGATAGAAATTCAAGATGGCGACTGTTTAATGGAGTTTTAGGCTCTAAAACCATGCAATATGGGTATATTTGGTATGGGGAGTCCGGAGTCCAAAAATGGCGACCAGAATGTCCTAGATGGCGGTCCAATTTGGTGGCTCCGAATTCCAGATGAAAGTTGTTTAATGGTGTTTTAGGCTCTAAAACTATGCAATATGGGTATATTAGGTATGGGAAAGATGTCTGAAGTTCAAAAATAGCGACTAGAATATCCAAGATGGCGGTCTAAAATCCAAGATGATGGCTCCGAATTCTAGACGGCGGCTGTTCAATGGTGTCTTAGGCTCTAGAATCATGCAATATGTGTATATTTGGTATAGGGAAGATGTCTGGAGCTCAGAAATAGCGATCAGAACATCAAAGATGGTAGTCTAAAATCCAAGATGGTGGCTCCAAACTCAAGATGATGGATTCTGATTTCTTGAACTTTATATTGACATAACCTTTTGATATAAGTATAAATTGGTTTTTGATTCAGTTTCCGTACAGTACAGTTTGACGTACAAATATATGCAGAATACGCAGTTGCCTTGCAACCGCTGGAAACCGCAATTCTGAGGATGATTGGGTCGTTGAAGATGGCCCCAAACTCAAATATTTTGAGACTTCAGTATCTAGTTCTCTCGAAAATTCTGCACCCGTCTAAACTGCCGTAATTCTGCAAAGTGACGTAAGCGACATTGGTAGTTTTGGCCCATATTTTGGTTGTTATGCATAAAACTCTTAGCCATCCTCTAAGTTTCCTTCCATAGATGATAGATTGCGACTAGATCTTGTATTCTAATACAGCAGGCATGCCACAGTGTTGCTTTTACACCAGATATTATATATAATATAAATACCAAAAAATATTGAAATTTTAAATGGCGCTTACGTCACTTTGCAGAATTACGGCAGTAAATAGTCCAATCATTCCGTAATTCATCACTTCAATCACATCACCAGAAAACACCTCTAGATCTCAATCTCATCCATCCGAAAGCATGCCCCCAAACGCAGCCAGAAAAAGGATCTCCTCATATATTGTACTCTTACGGTCCCGTCCCACCACCCGCGAAACAGTACCCCCTCTCTCGCTCTCCCTCAGAGTAAGAAGTCTCAGAAGTTCTTACCATGTAAATGTGTGTGTTCAGTAGCGCATATCTTCCTCCGCCGTCGTCGTCGTCATCGCCTTCGTCAGATTCGCCGCCGCCTCGTCACAGTCACTCCCCATCAAGTCCTGAACTATACCTACTAACAATCTTCCACCTTCTTTGTTTCGGCGCAGAGAAGTTGAGTAAGGAGAAGAAATAATGCGTGGCCTTATTAGTCAGACAACAGTTCAGAAACCAAAAACAAAAAAAATACAAGAAGAATACAATGTAATCAGCGAAACGTAACAGTTTAACGAGTATATTGGAAACAGAGAGTGTTTTTTCTTGAACTTGTTCTTAGCGAAGTCTATTATGATCTAAACTTCGAAATTTTATCGTAGCTTAACGGAAATTCGGCTTGAGCTTTAAACTTTTTAGCAGAAAACAATGAAACGAAACTGTGTATATCGCTGTAATAATGAAAATCGAACTACAAAAATCTGTAAAACTTTTTTTTAGAAAACACAAAAAAACGGTTCAAGTTTAAGCGTAGCACAAACCAAACAAAATAAGAAAAAAAAACCGGCGTGCGTTTTGAAGTTGTTACTGAGAGTAGTCAAGTTATTTTAACGAAAAACCAGCAAAGAGAGAATACAACCGTTGCATTTGTGGTTTGAGCTTTTAAAAGTTTTGCTGAAGCGAGAAATTGAAAGAGATTTAGCCAGGATCCTCTTTTGTAGGAAAAAGTTTTCACTATTAGAAGAAACTCCTCTCAGCAGAAAACGGCAAACCGACCGTTGAGATAAGATGTAGAAACGAGATTTCATATACGTATTAAGTTTTTGCCAATCCCCCCGACTCGAATCCCTGCAAACACACTATACACAAACTACACCAAACGATCCTTTTCGAACGTAAAATACACAGCACAGCACAGTGCTCTCATGCGCTACTGTGCTGCGAAGATGGCAACGCACTCTCGGCAGATAGACAGACAGATAACAGTATAAAAGGATGTCTCACTGAAGGAAGAAAAAAAAAACAAACGCAAAGCAACACTTGTGTCTCTTCTTATAAGTAGAACAGAGCATCGCTCAGGTACAATGCAATCTGGCTGTCCGGGCGTCTGTTTTTCCTCTCGCGGGACAAGCGAGCGAAATTGAGATAGGAAAACTTGACAGTCATTGCATTTAATGTGAAGCAAACGGATATAGCGAAGCGAAATGCGTACAGAAATTGAAGCTAGCATTACAAAGATGATTGGGCGTTAGACAAAACTGAAACGTACTCCCGTGAGTGTGAGTGTGTAATATACCAAATTATATTTTTATTATCGTTTAAGTTTTAGCAAACAACATAAAATAGAAAAAAAAAAAAACAAAAATAAACAGAGATATTATCGATTAAGAGCAAAGATCCCCCTTGACTGATAAGTAGTTATTCTTTGAAGATATATATACATAGCTAGTGGTTTAAGTACTTAGTTAAAATATTATACAGTTTTTACGGAGAACCCCGATCGTCCGGTGAAAACGACGATTCAAAGAGAATATATCAAATTGCATATATGAAGCGAAATGGAATTGTACATAGTGGAATGATTTTAAAAACCAGAATCTTACGATGACGAACGAAGTGAATGCAAATATTTCATAGAAATCTGAGATACTTTTTAGATAGTGCAAGTAAACGAATCTTTGTATAGAATGAAGATATATTTCATCTAGACCTGTCAATTGTATATAAACTGAACAGAAATCTCTCTATAGGCCATAAGATTTGAAGTCAATTGATTCTCAAAATATAGATAAAAGAAAATAAATGAAAAGCTGATTTTGACGAAACTGTGTGTTTTTGTTACTGCCCAATGTTTGCATATTATTGAGAAATACCCTTTCACTACTTACTTACCTTAGTGTATTGAGTGCCCTCTGATGTACGTAGGAGTCGTCTCCATTCGACTCGGTCCAGATATGTGCGTCTCCAGTTTCACACTCTGCGAAGGGTCCGCAGATCGTCCTCCACTTGGCCGGTCCATCTCGCTCGCTGTGCACCACGTCGTCTGGTACCAGTCGGATTACCCTCGAAAACAATTTTAGTAGGTTGCTATTTCACATCCTGGTGCCGTGTCCGCCCATCGTAGCCACCCGATTTCCGCGGTGTGGACGTTGGTTGGTTCTTTTACAACACTAACATATGATGCAGTTCGTGATTTGTTCGGCTTCTCCACGTTCCGGCTTCCATTTGCTCTCTACGAAGACCAAAGTAAGGGGCTGTCCATAAACCACGTGGTCATTTTCTGGAGATTAAACCCAGTAACCCACTGCGAGATACGAAGGGACTCGAGAGTGTCTATGGTACTCGAACAACGCACATCACACGATCCATCGGCGCCCCGATCAATCGTGTCAGATTATCCGGGAATCCGTATTCGTGCATAATCTACTATAGTCGATCTCGATCGATTGTGTCATACACAGATGTAAAATCGATGAACAAGTGATGTGTGGGCACGTTGTATTCGCGGCATTTCTTTAACATCTGGCGGAAACAACCGGTTCGTTGTACCCATGCGCGTTCACCCATGAGTCTAGCCAGATATTGCCCCACAATTTCTGTTAAAACCGATGATAGACGACAATGAGAGAGTACTTTGTAGGCAGTCTCAGTAGTGTAATCGCGTGGTAGCTCCCGCAATACAACTTTTCTCACTTTTGTAGATGGGACACACAATACCTTCCATCCACTCCTCCATTAATATCTGCTCCTCCTAAATCTTGGTAATGACTCATTATAGTGCTCTCACCAGTGCTTCTCCGCCGTATTTTATAAACTCGCTTGATAGTTGATCTGCTCCAGCGGATTTGTTGTTTTTCAACCGGCAAACCTCCTCCTCAATCTCCTGGAAGTCAGGGGCCGGAGTCTTTCATCCTCTACACGTACTTCTACACTCTTAGAAAAAATCATGTAAATTTAAGTTTTTTTGGATGCACATAAAAGGAGCGGCCCGTTTGACACATATTTACGTCTTCTATCACAAATAAAGCCGAGCTGGAAATCGCTAAAACCAAATCGACAGATGAAACATATGAAAGTAAAATAACGAACTGGATTCGAACACTGGTCCGCTGATTTAGAGGCACGCACTACACCTCTCGGTCATATCACCGAGTTGTGAGGCAACTGATAAATGTAAAACTGTTCCTACCTACCTGGTCAGATAGGTTGTTGACATCTTGTGCAATCAACTCGAACTTACATGATGGATGTAAAATTCAGTCAAATTTGCCATTCAGGCATGAAATGTTCACGTACGTTGATAGTTTACGTCACGTGTAAATTCCTAATTTTTTAAGAGTGTAGCTCAGTTACCTCGCCACTTTCGTTGCCTGCAATGTCGCCATGAGGTGCTCATCGTAATGCTGCCGCCACCTCTCAACCACCTCACGCTCGCTCGTGAGAAGATTCCCGTGATTGCCGCGGCACATGTCGGCTTATGGCACAAATCCTCTGCGCGAGTGATTCAGCTTCTTAACGCGGAACAACTCTTCCATCACTTCGCGATCTTGTTTTTCCTACTGGCGCTTCTTCCTTCGTCTATAACCTACCACATTCGCCTTTGTACGGTGTTGAAACACGGTGTTGCCCGTACTGCATTCTTCTCGTATTTCAACTGATATCTTTCGCCGTCGTAGCAGTCGTTTCTGTGATTCGGAGTCGCGGAGCCTAGTGCTGCAGCCGCGGTACTACCTAGGTGGATCGAATGTCCCTCCAGCCATCTTCAAGTGTAGCTGCGCCAAGCTGTTCTTCCATTGGTAGAGCCACTGTTAACTACTGCGCGTACCCTTGAGCCACCCGTACGTTCCGCAGCCGCTCGGTTTTGAGTCGCGGGGGAGGCGTGAGGGCCATTTTTGGCGTCGGTGACAGCGGCGGCAATCGGCGTAACCGAAATTGAACCATGAAAGCAACATCAACGAAGCGAATAAGTTGTGAGTAGTGTCAGTACGATCCGTGACCAATGCCTTTTTTTATTTCGGTTCGGAATCATCACTGCGACCAGTTATTAGACCCACAGAGAGTCTCTGTGTTAAACCTACTCTGATATTACCCGCATCCTTAGTGTAGTGTATGTCGAATTACTCCATTTCCATGGGGGGCAATATAGTATTAATTTTGGTACAGTTTTTATTTTGTTTTCTTAGAGGCTTAAAATCAACCAAATTTAATTATAAAGTCAAACTATTTAGGCTCAGAAATCTCCGAAGGATTTCCAGGAGGAATCGTTGAAGGACTTCCAGGAGACATCCCCGAAGGATTTCCGTGAGGAATTTTAAAGGCACTGCAGGAATCTATAAAAGAACTGTTGTATAAAAATCTAAAAGAACTTCTGCCAATTGGTGGACCAAAATTCTCTCTTCGAGAAATTCCTGAAGAAACTTCTGCGGAAAGATCTGATTGAAAGTTTAGAGGAACATCAAAACTTATGCCAGGAAGAATCCTAGCAAGATTTCTAGGAGGAATCTTCGAAGGTTTACCAGGATGAAATTGAGAATTAATTTGTAAAGAAACCCCAAACGAAGTCCAGGAGGAATTCCCAAAGGATTTCCAGCAGGAAACCCCAAATAAATTGGAAGTGAAATCGTCGAAGTATTTGCCAGAGGTATGGCCGAAGGAATCCCAAAAGGATTTACAAGAGGGATCTCAGGAGGATGTGCAGGAAGAATCCCTGAAGGATTTCCTACCTGAATCTCCGAAGGATTTCCAGGATCAATCTTGGACGGCTTTCTCGGAGGAATCCCCAAAAGATTTCCAGGAGGAATCCCCGAAAGAATTCCAAGACGAATTTCAGAAGGGAGTCCTGGAGGATTCCCTGGAAGAAATCCTTGAAAGAACTCCCGGATGAATCTAAGAACTTTTGGCCTCCCTGAAGGAACTTCGGTAGCAATCCCTGAAGGAACTTCTGAGGGATATCTGAATTTTCATTGAGATATCCTTGAATCCTCCTTAAGAATCTATGAGGGAAATTCTGAGATTCCGGAAAAAACTTCTGGAGCGACCTCCGATGGAACTTCTGGACCAATCTGTGAAGGAATTCCAGGAGTTTTTATCGTTTGTATCGCTCCACATTCTGTCGGGTTCCATGCTATAGCATTACCGCCCATGCTGCGTCCTTCTCCTCCAAAACCGCTAGGTTTTCCTCGGAGAACCTATCATTTCGTTGGCTCCGTTCTACGTACTTGCTCAAGTAACACAGAAAACATCTTCAAAAATTAAAATCTAAAAATATGCATTATAAGAGTATTATAAGCGAAATATAAAACATCATGTGTAGGAAAAAAGCTGTAACTATGTTATTCGCTAACATGCATAAGAAAACATGACGTCCGCTCAAAGGAGAATAAAATGCGTTATTTGAAAACTTATACAACACTTGCAAAACATCGCTGCCAACTGCGTTTTTGGACTTACTGTTTTGAAATGTTCCCCAGCAAATTGAGATTTTTGATTTTCTCGCTTTACTTGCTTTTTTGGTCACTTTTCCCTAGTTTTTTTTCACACAATCATGTCGGAACCCCGCACGAATGCAATTATGTATTCTCGAGCCAAATCATGACATGGAAAACCCTTCCATTTCTAATATGTTTGCTTATTGATGTGTCCGTTGCCTCCATCGAAAAAAAAATCGACCAGCTATTATTTTTTCAGGATGAAAAGCGAGATATTAAGTGGAATCACGTATTCAACAACCTTGGCTCTTCTACATCCAACTTCCTCTTGTTTGTCCGGGCCTCGGCCCCATCAATGTCGGGGTACTGCTTGCCATTAATTTTTCGCAAAAGCACCCTCAACCGGAACACATTCACAAACCCGACCTAGACGAGGTGATCTGCTCAGGACGTTACCAAAACGCTGTTTTGGGCCTTAAATTGCCTTGCAGTATTATCTATCCTTTAATTACTCAGCAGGGAACTTTTTGGCTTACCGAAATTTTATCACTAATTCCGCAAAATCATCAAAACTAATACGACGTTCTAAACGGCGTGATTGTTTACGGCAATGTTTTGACGTTTTGACAGATTTGAACTCGTTGAGAAATAAGTTATAATTGTGTTACTTAAGTGTTAAAAAAAGTATCTGGATTTAGAGTTCATGTGGGTAAGTTGAAAATCAGCTACCATAACTTAATTTTATCGTTAGCTCAATTTGTTCCACCATATATTGCAAAGCTGCTTTAGGTTATAGTGTCGCGTGAAAATATTGATACACAATTGAAAATACGATAAAAATGTAGTCTTATTTCCTTGAATATGTTTACTAATGTTAAACAAAAACGGTTTTGTTTGATCATAAAAATATCAAGACTCACTGGAGACAAAACTAGTACCGAATCAAAGAGTCATATACTCAATTAAAGTTATTGTTGAGAGTTGTTTAAATTTTTTGAGCGGCACTGTATGCTCTATTGAGAAGCTGCCATATTGATTCTTGATTTGATATTTAAAAAATCTCACAAAACAGCACAATTTGGGTTCTTTATGATTTAAATTTAATTTGAACTCAGTGGCGCTTGAATTATGGAGAAGTTAAATCAATGGTTTCACCATAAATCTTAAGCCGCAGAGAAACCGCTTTACCTACACTGAGTATAAGGCGATAAAAAATCGATGATTTATTTAATTATATCTCATGCCTATTGGTATTATGACATGGAAACATTTTCTTGAGATAAAGCCGTATTTTCCTATATATTTTTTCGGTTGTGTTTTGTTTCTGTTGTTTCAGTTGCGCCAAGTCAAGTGCGGTGCGATAGTTTATTGTTAGAAAACTGGTTTCTAAAAGTTATGTAACTAAACGAAAAGCTTAGTTTCAATCTTTCCATTTAATCTGTAATGGAAATGTTATCTGATAGTTATATCAGCT
Source organism: Aedes albopictus (assembly GCF_035046485.1). Classification (NCBI taxonomy): domain Eukaryota; kingdom Metazoa; phylum Arthropoda; class Insecta; order Diptera; family Culicidae; genus Aedes; species Aedes albopictus. The sequence goes on from NC_085136.1 coordinate 156,551,753, forward strand.
AAAAATAGCTTAACTACAACCACTGACTGTGTTTGTATTATATAAGTAATTTCCAAATTTCTTTTACGATAAATTACTCTAATGTAACAAATGTTCAATCTCGAGTTGGATGAAGCGTAGGTCAGGCGCAATTTTTAGTATTATAAGTGTATCAGAATACAACTATCTATACTTTGAAGGATGTTTTATAAGCCGCCATTTTTTGCGCTGTTTTGATTATATAAGTGTTCAATTTAACGTAGAATTTAAAACAAAAATACAATCGACTATGTTTGAATCGTGAATTCTCAACTGTTATAGAGCTAGTGGTGTTACTTGGGTGATGTTGCTCGAGACTGCGTTGTTAATGGCTGCTTTGACTGTGCTTCAGCAGTTCTCAAGTAGGGCACATCGAGCACATCCTCGCCCGGCAACGCTAGCTCGAGATTCTGCGCATATGCGGTGGCGATATCCGGTTGCTTGAGGTGTAGCGCTGTAACCATCATCTGGTAGTGGTCAGAGTTAGCGCCACAATAGGTCCTGATGTCGATAATGTCGTAAAATTGCCGTCCATCAATAAATTAGTACCGTAATCCGGGGTCAAATTGATCACTTTAAAACAACTTTTGCGGATAACATCAGTGCCTGTTCAAATATTGCCAAAATAATTTCTGTTAAACCAGTACCCAGTGGATCTCCATGGAATCATGTGACAGAATTTTGTTCAACAATTTTAAACTTTAAGTTAAATAACTTCAAATATCAAAATATTGGAAATGCCACTTTGGGGCAAAATTGATCAGTATACAATTAAGCATCGGTCGAAAAGGAAATTTCCTTCGCCGCTTAATTTTGCTCTTCTAAAACCGCATAACGCGTCTAAAATCTTACAACTAGTGAATTTAATACTTTAAATGCAAAATAAATTTTCTAAATTTCCCCTTAAACGCCTAATGGTAGGCAATTTCATTTGAAATAAGTGATTTCTATTACAATAAATGACTATTTCTTCATAAAATGCACTTTTTATAACAATTTCATGTTATGATTAGCTGCACTATATCCCAACAAAGGCTCCACAAAAATGTTAAAACAGAGAATTCACGGGAAGTCCTATTAGCAACTGATTGTTTAACAGCAATGATTTCAGCTAAATAAGAATTACATTGCAAATTCCTTGAAAAAATAAGGCAAAACTAACTTTTTTCTAAAAAATTAAAAGTCTACAATCATCTCTAGACATCTACGAATCAGATGACGTAAAAAGTTTAAGATCATTACGGCGCTTAAGAGTTCCTAGTATGGAATTAAAAAGTAGTACCTGAGTGATCAATTTCACCCCGCTGGTCAATTTGACCCCGGTTTACGGTACATGATCAATTTGCGATTCTGTTTGTTGTGATGATTTCCAGGTGTAACGATAAGGGAGGCTGTTCTGGAAGAAGATGGCCATATTCTTGGAGGCGGCGAAATCAATCAGGCATAGCGTTTAGGTCACCTATGATAATCTTGACGTCGTGGCTTGGGCAGCGGTCGTACCCCTCCCCTAACAATCTCTGAAGGAAATCCTGGAGAGATTCCTCAAAAAACTTCTGGAGCGATCTCTGATGGAACTCCTGGAGGAATCCCTGAATGCATTTCAGGTCGAATCTGTGAAGAAACTCCTGAAGGAATCTCTGAAACTCCTGGACTAATCCCTGAAGGAACTTCAAATGGAATCCCTGGAGGAACTCCCAGACTAATCTCGTATGAATTCCTGACGAAACGTCGAGCTCTATCCCTGATGGGTCTCCTGGAGGCATCCCTGAATCCTCCTGAAAGAATCTCTGGTGGAATCACTGTTGGAATTCTGAAGGAATCACTGATGAAACTCCAGGCAGCATCGTTCTGGTACTACTGGGGTGATCCCTGAAGGAACTCCTGTATGAATACCTTAAAAAACTCCTGGAAGAATCCCTGAAAATTCTCCATGAAGCATTTCGGTGAAATTCCAATGATAATTCGCGAATGAATTTAAGATGTAATCTCTGATGGAATTCCACGAAACATTTCTGAAAGAATTTCTGGAGGAATCCTTGAAGGTACTCATATATAAATTACTGAAGGAACTCCTGTTGTAATCTCCGAAGAAATTCCAGGAGAATCCCTGATGGTTGTTCAGGAGGGATCCAAATTCCAAAAGGGTTCCCAGAATAATCTCCTGATGAGGCGATATCAAAAGGAGGTCCCAGAAGAAACGCCAGGAGAAATCCCTGATTAGAATTTTAATGGAATTCCTAATGGAAATTTAGGAGGAATCTCTGGAGGAACTCCTGGATTAATCCCTGAAGGAACTTTTGAAAACTTCATGATTAAACTTCAAAGGAATTCCTGAAGGACTTCCTAGAATTATCTCTGAAGGTCCCCTGTAGGAATCCATAAAAAAAACTCATATTTTTATTCATTAAGTTCAACATCAAATTCATGACAACACTGAATCACCCATTTTTGCCACCATAGTCTAGCATTCTTGCAACATGCCCTGCTTACCGTATCCTTCCGGTTTGGCCACATACAGGATGTTAGGTTCGCAATAGCATCGAGTTCGTAGTTCATCCTTCGCCACCACACACCATTCTCCGGCACGCCGCTGAAGATCGTTCCTAGCACGCGTCGCTAGAAAACTCCGAGTGCTTGCAGGTCCTCCTCGAGCATGGTCCATGTCTCGTGTCCGTGGAGGACCACCAGTCTTATTAGCGTTTTGCACATGGTGCATGGTGCGTTTTGTGAATCTTTCAAGACCGCAGCTTCTACTGGAGCCCGTAGTAGGCCCGACTTCCACTGATGATGCGCCTTCGGATTTCACGACTCACATTGCCAGTCGCTAGTAAGAGTCCAAGGTAGACAAACTCCTCAGCCACCTCGAAGGTACATACACCCGTCTATCGGAGTATTACTACCTAGACGGATTCGGTCGTGTTCAGTTTCGCCTACCAGCATGTACTTTGTTTTTGACACATTCACCACCAGTGCGACCTTTGCTACTTCAAGTTTCAGGCGTGTGCACAGATCTGCCACCATTCCAAATGTTCTCACGTCCGTGAATAACATAAATTGACCGGATTTTGTGAAAATCATGCCCCGGCTCATCGCATTACACCTTCCAGAGCGATGTTGAAGAGTAGGCATGAGAGTTCGCCACTTTGAAACAGTCCCCGGCAAGATTCGAATGAGCTGGATAGTTCACCCGAAACCCTTTTGCAGTTTTGTACATCGTCCATCGTCCCAGCCAGCACGAAGTCGTATATGATGTAGAATAGAATGCTAAGTGGAGGCCATATGCGTACATGCTTCCATTCAACCGCATGTAAAGTGTACGCATATCGCCTCCACTTTAGCATCTTATTCTACATCATATGCGATCATGTGTTGGCTGGGTTTTCTTTGAGTCTGGTCAGCTTCCCAGGAAAGCCGTTTTCTTCTATTTTCCATTGCTATGCGGGCGATTCTGCCGTATGTCGCCTTGAAGTCGATGAACAGGTGATACGTTGAGACCTGGTATTCCAGCTGCTTTGTTGGTTTTGAGCTAGTGAATAGCATCCTTAATTACCCTCAGCGTGGGAGGTGACTCATTTTCGTCCTCTGCTGAACTGGCCTAGTCGTTTCCTCCGTTGCTGTGGTCTCCCGTGCCTACGTTCACCACGCCATTCAGGTGCTCAACGAAGTGCTGCTTCCAACATTCGACCACCTACCGTCCGTCCGTCAAGAAAAGGATCCCGTCCTTATCCCTGCAGATGTCGGCTCGCGGCATGAAGCCGTTGCGGGACGCGTTCAGCTTCTGGTAGAACTTCTGTGTTCCTTGGGAACGGCACAGCAGTTCCATTTCATCGCACTCTGCTTTTTCCAGGCAGCGCTTTTTCTCCCAAAAGAGGCGCGTCTGCTGTTTTCGCTCTGCATCGTTCCTCGTTCTGCCAAGTTCCTTGCTGCAGCATTACCATCCGCGCTAGGTTCTTGTCCTCAGAAATCGATCTGCACTCTTCTTCAAATCATTAGATCCTTCGACGTCTTTCCACGTACCCGATGGTGCTCTAGACTGCGTTGCTGATGGCTACTTCCCGAGTAGATGTAAAAATCAGAACAATATCATCGTTTGATATTCCTCAGTGAAGTACTCAAGATCTAATTAGCTATTGGTTTGTTTGACATAAGAGATAAAAGATCAAAAATAAGATCAAAAATTAGTATGGGGAAGAACATAATAATATCTCATTTTGATGTTATAAGATCAGACCAATATCTGGGGAGATTTGGGCTGTAGCACATCTAACCAATATCATAAAATGATCTGACAGATGGATTAAAGTTAAAAAAAAGAAAAATGGCCGCGACCAGAATCGAAGCTATGACCTATGGATTTATGAGCAGTGACATTACCACAGCACTACGACTCATATCTGAAAATAGGACGTAACAAGAGCATCAAGTTCTACGTTTTCCAAGGTGTTTGCGAGTCATGGTAGTTGTGTTGGTTTGGTCCCGCCATGTTGTAGATGAGTGTGTGAAAGTACTAATTATGATCTTGAATAGTAGTTTTCAGATCTTACAATTTTCGGATGTTATAGATGAATGTGTCAAAGAACTGATTTTGGTCTTGAGCAGTAATTTTCAGATCTTTCGATTTCTGAATGTTGCAGATGAAAATGTGAACAGCTAATTTTGATCTTGAGCAGTATTTTGCAGATTTCTCAATGATAAATGTTCTATTGCAGAATATTAATACAGTTTCCACCCACAATTTGCAAACTGACGTGATGGTATGGAAAATAAAAATGAATTTGGGCACAATAGGGTCCTAAAATGAAAAACATTTCCCTGGTTTTGTTGTATAACACGAAGAAGCATACTGTTCTGATCTCAATAGTATTTTTTCCAAACTCAAACAATGACAGAACAGTTAATAAATTTGAAAATAAAATAATGGTAAGCAGTTCTTGTTTGGCATTCGGGGTCAACCTTGACGTAACGAAAGTGGAACGACGGGTTGCAAAAGACATCACATTGGCTCAATTTTGACAACAAATGTTCATGTTTGACATACACGGTAAATCAAATTTACTCAAAATTAAGTGCTAAGCAAAAAGTGTTGCAAAAATTATTAAAATTCTAAAATGTTGTTTTTTGGGCTTTATCTTTAGGAATAGGGTATTTTAGCCAATAGTGGACCCCTTACCTATAGTGGACCCCCTTATATTTTTCCTAATTTTCCTGCTTAAATCTGTTTTTACCGGTGAACTTCCACCGGGAGACGATGGATCATGTTCCTAGCTAGTAGTTACAAGTGGTGGAGCTACGCTGGAAAGCAATCATTTGATTTTTTGAACAAATTTGTAAATGTAAACAAATCTGGGGGACCACTATTGGTTAAATCCAAGGGGGTCCACTATTGTCTCCGTTTTAACATGGTAAGAGAATACGATTTATCCTATAGTGGACCCCAACAATCCTATAGTGGACCCCGGGGGGACCACTATAGGATAATTTGAGCCAGATTTGAAATGGTTATTTTATGGGAAATATAGGGTGGTTTGGTAAGGTTTTTGTGTGCAATGTGCAGGAAAGACATAGAACTTGCTGTGCAAACGTTGACAGGGGCAATTTAATTGGAATATCATACTGTTTTAACGATCAGAGCTATTTTCAGCTACTAAGGGGCCCACTATTGGTTAAAATACCCTACTTTAAAAAAATGAGTAAATATGTCGTATAAATGAATGCTTGATCGATTTATGCAGAAATTGAGATAGGCCTTTAGGAGCCTATTAGGGATTGCATATTTTCCTAAACTAACAGAGCATTTTTCTCCAGATAATTTCTCATTTAATGCTCTTTCTCTGAATTGTTAACAAAACTAGTGATCCAAACTTTAAAAACGACATGCGTAGAAACATGTTTGGTTTATTTTGCGCCTAAAACAGGTCGAATTTCCACCAATAGGATGCAATCAGTGAAGTACTAGATTGTAGTAATGAGCTGAATTTTTGTATGGTGAGAAGGTAAATTCTCAATCTCTACAACGAAATGACGCAAAAAGCCTGGCTATTATGATTCCTTGTCTAACCTAATGGTGTATGGGCAAAACTTTAGGTAACTGTGTTATTGTTTTCTCCATTTCTGCAACAAAGTTTTCCAATATTTTATTCTAACAGTACCAAATAAGGCAAGGAATCATAATACCCACGCCTCCTGCATAATTTCGTTGCAGAAACCGAGAAATTACCTTCTAGCCATAAAAAATCAGCTAAAAATCTAGTATGTACTTCAATGAACGTGCTCTATTGTGAACTGTCGCCTAGAAAAGCGTTGGAAACATTTAGAAAATCGTAGTCGTCACGACTGTCGTCTGTTCATATACTCGAGGCAGAATCGCTACGCAATTCGTTGGTTGAAACTCAAAAAGCTTGTCGTCTGCAGCGGTATGTTTTGTTGAATCTAGAATCAAACGGTCCGTTTTTCGAAATGGACGTATTTTGCTTAGCGGGCCGATAAAGTTCTCAAATGGTCCGGTGATTCATTTATTGGATTCGTACCACAAATGCAAGCTCGACATCGAGATCCAGCTCATGTTGTCATCAGACTCAATTGGAAAGCCTCTGCTGGTTTACTCACAGTGAAACAAAATAATTATAAACTGGGATTAAGAAATCTATCAGATAAAATCAGTATATATTTTTAAGCCTTTTCTAAAGAAAAGCAAATATCGATTATATGCATTTTTTTGTGTCGATTACTCGTTTTTTTTTTTTTTGTTCAATTGCCGCATCCATAAACCCGCCCTTTGAAAATGAAGGCCACTTCTACTTCCTTTTTGTCCCAGTGGTCGTTTGTGAAATTTATGGTGTACATAAGGGAACATCTATTTATTATGTAACGCTAAATTCGATATTTTTGAACTCGGTGGTTGGTTCATTAGGATCAGGCGGAATCCATAATGTGCTTTTGTATGATAACTCCAACTTGTTGTATGGGTCGTAACGCTAGGCTGTATTCCCTATTCCCCTGGAGCGTTACGGAATTTATTAAATCCCTATCTCCTGAAGTGTTACGTTATTTGGGGACGGCGCACAATGAAAGTTGAAAACTTCAAATAGTTTTCATGCGCAATGTTGGGAAATTTCGACATTTATACAGCGGGTTGCACTAGGCTTTCCAAAGATCAAATTAAGTACTAATTTTGAAATCATATCACGATGAGATATTGAGCAGATATTTGGCAACTTTTTGAATATCTCATCAATATCATATTAAGATATGACATCAAAATTTGATCGTTTTAAGATATGGTTATGATATTCACATCTACCCGGGTTTGACTGTACTCCAGCGTTCCTCCAGAGGGGCCACATCGAGCACACCAACGTCTGGCAGCGCTACCTCGAGTCTCTGCACGTATGTGGTGGCGATATGCGGTTGCTTCAGTCGCTCTAGGGTGGCCGCCGGTACTGTACATGGTTAATAACTAAAAGTTTTGGGCGCAGTTTGACCATCACAAGGTAGTGGTCGGAGTCGCTAGGTCCCCGATAATGTCGGAGAAGTACCGTCCGTCAATCAGAACGTGCTCGATTTGCGATTCCGTCTGCTGTGGTGATCTCCAGGAGGATGTGCTGGAAGGAAGTGCTACGAATTGCCTTGTTCTTGGAGGCAGTAAAAACAATGAGGCGTAGGCCATTTTCATCATCAATGCTTCCGGAGTGAGGGCCGTGCGTGCACGTTTATTATGCTGATGTTGAAGAATTGACCCTTAATCCTCAATCTGCATATTCTTTCGTCGATCGGCCACCAACCGATCACGCGCCTCTGCATGTCGCCTATCCCAATTAAAGCTGTTCCCAGCTCACGTGTGTTGACTTAACTCTAGTAGACTCTATGACATTTTCCCGAATTCCATTACCCCGAATTCCATTACCCCGAATGACCCATTTCTCCGAATATTTTTTTAAACTATAAATTTCGTATTTTCCAATACGAATGAAAATCATGACGTTCATCCCGGAACGAACTAGCTTGGTTAATAAAACTTTATTCTGCCTATTTTTTTTTTTTTGCGGTGAGAATATCCAAGCATATGATCTCCTGGGACCCTTTGAACAGATCCCTGACCAGTATGATTAAAAGAACAGGCAATAACCAAAAGAAGGAAAATTCTCTACTGAACAATTGGTTTCGAATCATATGGACGAAAGAAATAAACTAATGTGATCATTTCACTCTTCTATATAACAGAACAGTATGACTTGAAAGAACAGCCTATGATTGAAAGAAGGAAAAATCTGTGATAAAAATAGTAACAGTTGCGACGCCAACAAATTGCTTAAATTGATGATTAGAAAGAATAGCCTATGATTGAAAGAAGGATACATATGTGATGACCACATAGTAGTTAGAATGTCTTTGGTAGTAAAGTCAAAAAGAACAACATATGCTAAAAGAAGGATTTTTTTTTAGTTTTGAAAATGTGGTGAAACACTTGGTGTACCGTTGATTACCCATGGCGAGGTAGGCTTGTGGATAAATCATACGGATATTGGGCCATTCGGGGAGATGGGTCATTCTGGGAAATGGGTCATTCGGGGTAATGGAATTCGGGGTAATGTCATTCGGGGTAATGGAATTCGGAGTAATGGAATTCTGGGAAATGTCCTAAAGCCGGTATAATTACCTCTAAACGTTCGCACCATTGATCTTGTCCTACACACCTCCTATTTTTGAAGTACACGGTGTTCAATAAGTTCGGATACACCATATAACTTGAAATAATTTCACATCTGTAATTCAGATTTTCAAAGTAAATATATTTATTGAAAGGTCATATAATACTGATCAAATGCAGCATATGGTTTTGAATAACGTCTTTTTCTACTTTTTTTTAATAAGCCTTAGATGTATCTAATATTTGATAGCTCCGGCACGGTAGTATAATTTTCGAAAAGTTGCTCATGCTACAGAAGTCTAAAACGTTGACTTTGGAGTTTACATCTCACTATACTTAATTAAAATAACTAAATTGTTGAACAAAAATTTTACACTGCTATTTCAGTGATGATATGGCGATAAATTTTTAGTAGTTTAGTCAAAATGTGCTTAAATCTATAAAAAAAAGGCATAAATACATCATATAAAGCCAATTTTGGTTAAAATGTGCCATAATAGGGATATAATCAAGTTTTTGAAAAGATAATTATGGATTAAATTGAGATATAACGCTGCCTTGCTTTTTACATTACAAAAATCATAAAAACAGGTACAGCTACAATTTTAGCAATTTTAAAGATCAAGATAAAATGACTCCGTACTTCACCCAATCAGAATCTTATACATTTTTTCGTATGGTCATAGTTGCTACCACTAATGCTGAGGACAACAACCTAATTTGATTTAACTTAATACCATTAATCAATAAAAACTAGACGGAATGCCAAAGAAAGACGTGCGTGCCGGCCGAAAGGAACTTAAGACACATTTGCAATTATTACAAAAGGATGAAGGACAGTTTATTTCAAAACATATACTGTATTTGATCAGTATTATGTGAGCTTTCAATTAATACATTCACTTTGCAAATCTGAATTACAGATGGGAAATAAATTCATTTTTATTGTGTGTCCGAACTTATTGAACACCGTGTAGAGGACAAAACTCAAATAATTTAATGCAAATCAAAATTTATATTATTCCATGGCGACTGTCAATATTTCAGCCAAAACGGTTTACTAGAAACCGAGCGCCATATCATCAAACTTGGCCATTTTATGTGAAAAAGATCTGGTGGTCTTATTGTTTTATCCAACACTGTAACATCTCGCAATTTATACTCAATAGCCAAATTTATATTATACGATTACGATATACGTATTAACAACCACACAAATTTAGAAATTAATAATCGCATATTATGATCGTGTGGAATAACATTATATGTACATTCACTGTTCATTAAACTTTCTTGCATCAGTCACGTTGTGTTCTACATGAAGTCTTTTGTATTAGATCACCAAGGATTTATAGTCATGAATGTTCTTCAAGGAAAATAAAGCGCATCATACCATGCAGATGCAGCTAATCATTTTTGTTTTTCATCGCATATCGCTATATCACCCAACTGGTTCTGGTTTTCCATCTCCATATGGTCATATCATTCCCAGGCATTATACACCCACATAATCCAACTTATCATAATCGTAATTTGTATGAAAAAGTAAGTACTCGATGCATACATGATGACGAGCTGATGCGGTCAAAGCGAGCAGAGAAGCGCACATTGCAGCATCCAGTCGTGTCGTCTGTACGAGCGAGAGTTCGCATCAGGTGCATTTTCGTGCTTTTGTGGTGGCGTGCCGTGAAAAACCACTTGGCTGACGGGTTGCAGCAACCAGGAGACGCGTCGCCGTCGTTTGAAATGCACGACACCATGCAACCATCATCAAGGGGGAAGATCCGGCAGCTCGACGGAAAACTGCTGACGGGGGTATCCATAACGCTGCTGGAAGGTTGCTTTTCCCAATTTGGATTTGGCCAATCTGGAGGGCGCCCTTTTGTAAAAATATAAATGGTTCAAAAAAGAGCTATTGTGAATAGATTTACATTTTGTCGAAATAAATGAATTTTCAATTTGTGCAACGTTTTGTAAAGGCTTTGTTTGACAACAAAAAATGTTCTGAGCTTTTTTATGAGTAGTTTCATTCCGTTCTTATTTCTTCATTTTTACTTGAGTCGGTTTAAGGAAATCGTCAAACAAGTAATTTTAAATTTGATGCTTTTTGTTAATAAGAGAATGAAAATCAAAGTTCATATAGGGTAAACGTACCAATAGTAGAGCTATTAGCAGCTGCTTGTGGTAAAATAATTGAATAAAATTGATAATACCATAAAATAAATAGTCTGAAAACGTTAATCGGTAGTTTTTCATTTAAACTTACTAGGAAAAATATAAAAACCATAGTTCATAGGTTCTCAAACTTTTCGGGTGCCATAGAAATTCCCTCATTTGTTGTCTGTTACAGTAAAACATTCAACTGTCCCTCGCGACCCCCTGGATGAAGGCCGGCGATCCCCTTGGGGGGTCGCGACCCACAGTTTGGGAAACTATGTCATAGTGTGATTTTCGAACCGGACTACGGGGAATTCTTTCGATTAAATAACCTCCAGAGCAAATGTCGTTGGGCTCTATATTGGGAGATTATAAAATTCCTGTGGGATTGTACAGGTTTGCGAATGGAATAACATTTTAGGTTTTGTTCTTATAGCTAATCTTAATGAGTTTTGCATGGTATGTGTAGAAAATAGTGCATGATCGACTTACGTTTACTATCCCCAGTATGTGCTATCCGGCTAAACTGGTAGTGTAGTTCATTAACGGGGACTGTAATGATTTATTTAGGTTTAGGAAGAAATTCGCTAGTTTTGTACTACAGTAATGTGCCTTACCCGTGCTAGATATTACAATTTCAAGCTAAGCACTCTCTCACGTTAGGCGATTTTACAAATCTAATTCAGGATGCTAATAAATGAGTTTGATTATTCAGGGCAAAAAATCATACACTTGAAATTACCTAGCGCATGTATAAATAGTTCACTTTTGTAATAAAGATTTAGAAATAGAGGGAAAAACTTATAAATTCACTAATTTCATTAAATACATGGTAGCTATTCGACATCAACTAATAATTGTCCAAGTAATTGTCCTTGTTTTCGCTACTCACGGTTTGTGACAGCGGTAGCTGTCACTCCAATTCAGTGTCATCGCAGACGTCCTCGTAGGGTTGCTAAAAGGCGCGTGCTGTCCAATAGGGTCAGGTAATACTCCCCCCGGGTACGCCTACGTCGTAGTTGGCTTACTCACCATCGCGCCTGACATCAAGAACTGCTAGTTTGGTTGTAGCTCTCTCGTATATACCGTGGGCTGTCCGCACCGTTGCAGATCGAACCTGACCGTCGCGTGCTGTTTTGACCCCAATGATCTTTCCCTTTGGCCAGCAATTCCTTGGTAGCTGGGGATCGACGATAATCACAACGTCTCCGATGGATATCGGCTTCGTGTATGTGTACCACTTGGTTCTTCTGGTAATCTCTGGAAGATATTCGGCAAGCCAGCGTTTCCAGTACTGGTTTGCTAGAACCTGTGATGTGGCATAAGCTTGCTTCAACACGACTCCAGTGTCGTTGAGGAGAGTGAGCGGCTTAGTTCCGTTGGAGGAGCCGAGTAAAAAGTGATTCGGCGTGAGAGCAGGATCGGAGTCGTTGTCAATCGGCACATGCGTAAGCGGTCGAGAGTTTATTGTGTTCTCGATTTCGACTAAGAAGTTCCGAAGTTCCTCATCACGCAAGGTTCGAGACGAGTTGATCGACATCAAATTATTCTTCACCGTACGAATCAGCCTTTCCCAACTGCCCCCCATGTGTGGGGCTGCTGGTGGGTTAAAAACCCATTCCGTCTCAGTGCTGACAAACTCTTTCATGATCTCCGGCTCATTAATAGCTGATTCCACGTCACACAGTTCACGACTCGTGCCGACAAAGTTTGTGCCACGGTCGCTATAAATCACTCTAGGAGTCCCACGGCGAGCGATAAAACTTCGTAAGGCCATGATACATGAAGCAGTACTAAGGGTGTGAACTGTCTCGATGTGGATAGCTCGGACTGTTAAACATGTGGCAAGCATCCCCCAGCGCTTTTCGATTCGACGTCCAACGGATACCTTAATTGGGCCAAAGTAGTCGATCCCGACATGTGTGAAGGGACGAGAAAACGCAGCAAGCCGAGCTGGTGGAAGGTCAGCCATGATAGGGGGGCGTGGAGTGGCACTCTCGTTTTTGCATCGTTGGCACCGTCTCCTGGTTTTACCGTAGCACACACGAAGCCGCGATATGCTGTACTTTTGGCGTAACTCGTTGATAACGGTTTCGTGGTTAAGATGGTGAAATTTTTCATGGTAGTGTGCTATGATTAGGGTGGTTATGTGGTGGTCATGCGGTAGAACAATAGGGTTCGTTGAGTCTTCTGTGGCATACTGGCATAGTCGAGTTCTACCCCGCATCCTAAGAACTCCTCGGGTATCCAGGAAGGGAGAAAGGCGGTGCAATTGGCTCCTCTTTGGTAGAGGCGTTGACGGCTCTTCCGAGAAAGCTTGCGCTTTATGTAGAATGGAAATCTCCTCACGAAAAGAGTCAATTTGCGCAAGTCGTTGCAAATAAGCTTCTGCTTGGACAAGTTCTTCGGTGGATAGTAGACTGGAAGCGGTAGATGATTTCTGTAGCTTGCGTCGGCAGTTTAACGTGAACCGGAACACAAAGGCCGTCACATGGAGGAGCCGCTTCCAACTGGAGAAATCTTCAACATGTACTATTGGCGCTGGAACTATAAAGTGTGCTAGCAGATTTGGCCGAAGCTCTGTAGTTGTCGAGGAAGTCTTGACAGGGACACGTGGCCATTCGGACTCCGCACGCCAAAGGAAGTCCGGCCCTTTGAACCATCTGCTTTCGGAGTTCAGATCTGGCCAACCAACCCACTTGGTGGCGTCGTCCGCCACATTGTACTTGGTAGGTACCCAGCGCCAGTCGTTGATCTCGGTGCTTTCAAGGATCTCGCTCACCCTGAACGCCACAAACTGACTATATCTCCTATGATCTGAGTTTATCCAACAGTTCACGTCCCGGGAATCAGACCAGAAAACACGATTAGTGACTGGAATTGATAAAGACTCCGAAATTGTGTTGGCCAGTCTAGTACCAATGACCGCTGCTTGAAGCTCAAGTTTTGGTATGGATGTGAACTTCACCGGAGCTACTCGGGTCTTTGCTGCAACCAGTGTGCATTCAACGACGTCGTCCTGATTAAACCGAAGATATGCAGCTGCCGCGAATCCATTTTCACTCGCGTCGACAAATACATGTAGCTGCGTATCGCAGGTGATGTGAAGCGAGTCGTGGATTCGGAAGCACCGGGGAATATTTGTTTGCTCTACTCGAGGAAGGATCTGTAGCCATTGTTTCCACTTTTCAAAGCATGTCACTGGGATCGGGTCATCCCACTGTGTTCCGCTACGCCAGACTTCTTGTAGAAGAATCTTCAAAAACATGAGGAAATGGGCGATTAACCCCAAAGGGTCAAAAATAGTCATGAGAACTCGAAGAATCTCTCTTTTCGTCGGACAGCGTTGACCATTTAAGAGTTCCTCATCGTACCGGTTCCAACAAATTTTGAATGTGAAGGCGTCTGTCGCTGTGCACCACCACATTCCCAGAACCTTTTCGGTGGCAAGCTCTGCTGTTAAGTCCAGATTTTTCTCTGGAGGGTTCCCTTCTTGTAACGCCTTTAGAACATGACTGGAGTTACTTATCCAGTTGCGTATTTCAAAACCACCGTTGGCGTGCACTAGTTTCACTTCATTTGCAAGTTGGATGGCTTCCTGCTCAGTATCGACGCTTACGAGCATGTCGTCTACATAGTGCTTTTTTGTTATTGCTTCCGCCGCATTTGGGTGCTTCTGCGAATGACGCTCAGCATTGCAGTTTTTAATATACTGAGCGCAGCTCGGCGAACAACATGCGCCGAAAGTCATGACGCACATCACGAAAGTCTGTACTTCGCCGGTTTCGTCCGTCCAGAAAAAACGTTGGCAGTGCTGATCCTCATCTCGAATGGCCACCTGGTGGAACATCTCTCGGATGTCACCTGTTAGACCAACCCGATGTTCACGGAACTGGAGAAGAATGGATAACAACGAGCACAGTTGATCCGGGCCCTTCAAAAGTGCAGAGTTGAGAGACTTCCCAAAGGCTGACGCTGCAGCGTCCCAAACAATCCTTATCTTGCCAGGTTTATTAGGATTTGTAACCGGAAAAACTGGGAGGTACCATACACGCGGTACCGGTTTGCTTAGCTCTTCTCTGGTGAGTTGACGTATGTAACCCTTTTCCAAATAGTCGGCAATTTTCTGGTTTAGCGCATTCGCTAACTGTGGATCTTTCTCCAAGCGTTTTTCGAGGGAACGATGGCGGCGGAGTGCCATATCGCGATTGTCTGGGAGGCGGACATCGTCGTAACGCCAGAGTAGACCTGTTTCATAACGATGATCCTTAAGTTTTGTCAGAGAACGCAGAAGAGTTTCAGCCCGTTGGTCTTCAGCGGAAAGGAGTAATTTCGCCGGCTTCGTTACTCCGAGGCTATCCAAAGAGAAATACTCCTTCATTGCTTGATGTAGGATTTCGTCGCTCCGGTGGTGTTCATGAAACGCACATTGGACAACATTAGGGACATCCTCCGTAGATCCTCCGTACACGGTCCACCCTAGACGCGTTTTCGATGCTATCGGATGATTTAACTCTCCTTCTCTGCTTTGAAGTACTAAGCCGACGAACGCGTGCTTCTGGCCAATAAGAATTCGTGGTTGAGCAGATTGATACGAATCTATTGGAAGACCACGTAGATGTGGATATAGCTGTGATAATTCATTCATATCGATTGTCTGGTGGGGCAACAACAGCTCTTGAACCGTCCTTACGTTGTTCAGGTTGAACATCTTGGTCTGATTCCGGATTCCTCCTATTTCCAGGCTCACTACACGGGAGTTATCTTCGTTGCGCTCTTTTCCACCAGTCCATCTCAAGCATAGAGGACTGATTTCGCCATCGAGTTCCAAAAGCTTGGCCAATCCATCATCGAGCAAACTGAGCTCGGAACCTTCATCGAAAAACGCGTATGTTTGAATTACTCTGTCACGGCTTCTTAGTACTACAGGCAGATATCGAAAAAGAACAGCCGAAGTTTTGGTACGATGAGTATTGTATCCGTGGCCATGGTTAGTCTCCGTCTGTGATGACTCAAAAGTCGGGTTCGGCGTAACTGCCACTGTGGTGGTTTGTTGTGCTCGCTGCAGATCGTTGTGTAGTAATGCGTGATGTTTGAACGTACATCCGTTTTGACCACATTCTTTCGTGTTGCAGTTTCCATTATGGCGGCGTAGACATCTACGACACAATCCAAATTCACGCACGGCAGCCCAGCGTGCATCACGTGAGAGCTCGAGAAACTGTGTGCACTTATCGGCTGTTCTGCAACTGCCTTTGCAAATGAGGCACCCATCGTTGATACGATTTCCAGCCACTGGGGTTGTGACGTTGTTTGAAGTAGCGGGTACTGAGGCATCGATTTCCGGTGGAGATTCCAAGTGAGCGTTTAAGAAGGCATTTCCCTTTTTCGGCGAGCGATTATCGCTCCGAGTATGTTTCTGATCTGGGACAATTGCAGGGAACACAACTGTGCTGGCGGCCTCTGCTAGAGAATAGAGGAAATTTCCGAAAGTCGCCAGGTTGACTCGAGGCATCGACATACGGTAGCATGCCCAATCCAGCTTTAAGGTTGGCGGAAGCTTGGCCACCAGTTGCTGTAAGAGCGACACATTGTATAGATGATCCTCCATACCACAGGCGTCCACTGTTGCACAGAAATTTTTCACGTTCACTGCGAAATCCACCAGTGTCTCCAGCTTGTCCTCCCTCAAGGCTGGTAACGCATTGATCTTGGTCACGAGCGAGTTCACAATGGCTTCAGGCTGTCCGAACATCATCTTTAGTGTGCCCATTACTCCGGGTACGTTGGCTGGGTGCATGAGCTGGCTTTTGACTGCATCATACGCTCGACCTTTCAGACTCCTCTGCAATCTAATGATGTTTTCATCATTCGTAAATCCACACATCGATGTAGTACTGTTAAACGATGACAGAAAAATTGGCCAATCTTCTGGATTACCGCAGAACATGGGCAGATCTTTAGATATTGCCTGACGTGCAGCTAACTGCGCACGAGTAGGCCCATGCCGAATATTTTGATGTAATGATGACGGATTCTGGCTTACAGAAGAAGCTCTGTCGTAATCTGGCGGGATCATATGGAATCTGGAGGATCGTAGCAGGGGACCATCAGCAGGGTTGGGCATGAGAATAGAGCGTCTACTGTTTCTGATATTGTAATTGGCAGGAGCGGCCAACACGGGAGATTGTCTACTTGTAGCTTGAGAGCTCCTGTCCACGTTTGAACGGTTTGGTGTGGAACACCCACGAGGAGAGAAGTTGTTCAGAGATCGTTCAACAAGCGATTCACTACGGCCACACTCGTTCACGTCCTCGACCCAGGCATTCACGCGTCCCATCCCTTCCGTGACTGATGTCATGTCTGATTGGTTAGTCAGCTGTCTCAAGATGTCATACTTTTTGTTCAGGTAACTGCGCTGCTTTTCCGCTTCCATTTGCTCCAGCGCGCGCTCTTCCTCCAGCTTCTGAAGTTCCAGTTTCAGTACCGAACTTCTGGAAGAACCTCGTGAGACCACTGAGTACGTGCCTTTGGCCGAACGCTCCGGAATGGATTTAAGAAGCGACGGCTGTTTTACTATACCTTTGCTTGACGGCCCGTCCGGAGGTTGCAGTGTATGTTGTTTGTCCGATGGGATGATAGGATTCAACGACTTGCTTCTGTTTGCTGCTTCCACTTGCTTTGGAGTTTTGTCGGAAGTTGACAAGATTTGCAGAGCCCTGGTTACTGTATCGCAGACAGCACAGCTCCAAGTCTTGACTTCATCCTCCTTGGTAACTCCCACGCAGGCGAAATGATGCCACTTGTTGCAGACGTCGCACTGGACCATATCATCGGTGTCTGGACCACCGCAAACCTTGCATGCTCTACCCAGCAGGGTTGCGTTCGCCTGCTGCTCTGGCGACGGGACCCTTGTAACCACCACTGGCACAATACCACCGTAAGCACCATCTTCCACTGGATTCTCACTTTGACCACCACTACCACCGATTTTTGCAACCGACCGCGTTCTCGTCGCACCGGTTCTCAAGTCCGGTCTGAGATTGCTTCGGCTAGACATTTCTCACCATAAACGAATTTTATAAGCTGTGATTTTCGAACCAGACTACGGGGAATTCTTTCGATTAAATAACCTCCAGAGCAAATGTCGTTGGGCTCTATATTGGGAGATTATAAAATTCCTGTGGGATTGTACAGGTTTGCGAATGGAATAACATTTTAGGTTTTGTTCTTATAGCTAATCTTAATGAGTTTTGCATGGTATGTGTAGAAAATAGTGCATGATCGACTTACGTTTACTATCCCCAGTATGTGCTATCCGGCTAAACTGGTAGTGTAGTTCATTAACGGGGACTGTAATGATTTATTTAGGTTTAGGAAGAAATTCGCTAGTTTTGTACTACAGTAATGTGCCTTACCCGTGCTAGATATTACAATTTCAAGCTAAGCACTCTCTCACGTTAGGCGATTTTACAAATCTAATTCAGGATGCTAATAAATGAGTTTGATTATTCAGGGCAAAAAATCATACACTTGAAATTACCTAGCGCATGTATAAATAGTTCACTTTTGTAATAAAGATTTAGAAATAGAGGGAAAAACTTATAAATTCACTAATTTCATTAAATACATGGTAGCTATTCGACATCAACTAATAATTGTCCAAGTAATTGTCCTTGTTTTCGCTACTCACGGTTTGTGACAGCGGTAGCTGTCACTCCAATTCAGTGTCATCGCAGACGTCCTCGTAGGGTTGCTAAAAGGCGCGTGCTGTCCAATAGGGTCAGGTAATACATAGTTTATTCCAGTTTTTAAATCACTTGCACCAACTATAGGTACAGGGATCCTATTGTGGTGGTAAAAATTAACATTGGTTCCTATAGTGGCGCATCCCATTGAATTCTTATGGGACCCACTACTATAGGAACACTACCACAGCTATAGGTGCAAAGGAGCAAAAAAATTAAGAAAAATAATTATTCAAAATAGGTTTTTCAACAATTCCTGAACACAAAACTGAATTAATGTCATTAATCAAATATAACGCATCTATTAATAATTTCATTTGCGAGCTTTTTGGTCGAAATAGTGCTAAATTGCCACTATCACCACTATTGGTACTACCTCCACTAAGAGAGCGTTTACCCTAATGTTTGCACCATGTTTTATTTTTAAGCCAAACATATGTTTTTCACATCGGTTCAATAGTAAAACTTTAAGCGGAAATAGTTCCAAAGCTAATCGCTGTAGTAAAACCGTTTACATTGTATTTTCTATGGATCGACATTGGTGTCATAACACAACACAGCAACGCACAATACTCGGAAAATGGTTACCAAAAATTATTTCAAGCAGCACATGAGCGAGAGCTCTGGGTGCGCAGGATGAAAGAGTTTGAAATAAGGAAAAAACTGCTTCACAAAGAAAACCGTAACAATTTTCATTTTTCATCGTTATGCACCACTCGGTTACAGTTCACCTTTCGAGCAAAGTGGAGTCTCATCTCTTTCCAGGTGTTCCAGCTAGCAGTCACCTTCAGTTCCATTCGGTGAACAAAATGCTCGTCTGTAGAAGGTCTTGAATTTCATTCTGTTACGAGTGTAAAGTGGCAATGTGATTGCAACTATTCAATGTCACTTTGGCATGATGCCATATTGTTGCTGTAGGTCCCAGGAAAATGGGGAAAATTGATAATTTAAACTTCATTAATAAAATTATCAATGTTATCGATTTTTGTAGTTTGTTTACCCTTGACACCTGCTCTCAAAATGAGCGATTCATATTTTTTACCGTGTGGGGGGAGTTCATTTAGACCTGTGGAGAGATACATTCGGAAATCTGCTTATTTCCATCCTCGGGAACGTTAAACTCTCGCAAAATTACTGGATCAAGATAAATTTTTCCACTATACGTCGTCTGCCAAGTAACATTTTTATGACAAATTAGTTTAATAGAGGCTTACAGTACCTCATGAAACCTAATACCTTTTATTTTGATTTTATTATGGTTCTAAGAACCTGTTTTAGTTCATTCAACTAAATGTTACTTGCGCTTGTACCGTCAAAATGTCTTGCAAACATTGAAATTCTCCTGAAATCCCCTTAACCATCTCTGAAAACTTCCTGAAAATTTCCTGAAACCCCTGATACTAACTTTTTACTTGATGAAGATCAACTCGTAATGGTGACTCTATGCCGAATGAAGTATTTGCCTCCACTGGTCTCGGTCCTAAGCCAATCACTTCCAGCCAACCTGAACGTTTGACGTCCTTACATCCTCCTCAACTACAAGAAGCCCACGTGGGCATGGCCTTTCACGAAGCCGATAGCCTGGTTCTCTGCTGAATATGGTTTTATCTTGGCTTTCCTTCAGCATATGAGCTACAAGCCCAGCCCACCGCAGTCTGCCGTGTTTTTTCGCCTCACTATATCCATCTTCTTATATGCTTGGTACTAGATGCCTCTTCCAGATTACCACCGTGTATTATTCGCAGCACTTTATGTTGGAAGACTCCCGATCAACTTCTCTCAGCATCCATGATTCATGGCCGTATGAAGCGAATAGAAAAAGCCCGTGCCCGACTCACCGCAGCTATCCATCTTATCATCTCGCGGGTAACATTATTATCGCACGTCACTAGAGCAACAAATTGAACGAATTCGTCTACAACATACAACTTGTCACAGCCTAGCGGACGTTGACTACCAGCAACCATGTCAATTCATTCATTCATTCATTTATTTAGTATTACATCAAATTCAAGATAAAACTGAATCAACAATATTTCTCCATAATACACGGTTCGTGGCTGCCGCTCTCCATCCTCGGTCGCGTCCGGTGCTCGCCAAGTCACGCTCCACCTGGTCCGCCCATCGTGCTCTCTACGCTCCACGCCTTCTTGTGACAACCGGATCAGTTACAAACACCAACTTTGCAGGGTTGTTGTCCGGCATTCTTGCAACATGCCCTGCCCACCGTATCCTTCCGGCTTTGTCCACCTTCTGGATGCTGGGTTCGCCGTAAAGTGCAGCGAGCTTGTGGTTCATCCTTCTCCGCCACACACCGTTCTCCTGCACACCGCCGAAGATCGTCCTTAGCACGCGTCGCTCGAAAACTCCGAGTGCTTGCAGGTCCTCCTCGAGCATGGTCCATGTCTCGTGCCCGTAGAGGACCACCGGTCTTATTAGCGTTTTGTACATGGTGCATTTGGTGCGTGGGTGAATCTTTTTCGACCGCAGTTTTTTCTGGAGCCTGTAGTAGGCCCGACTTCCGCTGATGATGCGCCTCCGAATTTCACGGCTCACGTTGTTGTCAGCCGTCAGTAAGGATCCGAGGTAGACGAATTCCTCCACCACCTCGAAAGTATCCCCGTCTATCGTAACATTACTACCCAGACGGATCCGGTCATTTTCGGTTCCGCCTACCAGCATGTACTTTGTTTTTGAGGCATTCACCACCAGTCCGACCTTTGTTGCTTCGCGTTTCAGGCGGGTGTACAGCTCTGCCACCGTTCCAAATGTTCTAGCGATAATGTCCATGTCGTCAGCAAAGCACACAAATTGACCGGATTTTGTGAAAATCGTTCCTCGGCTGTTGAGCCCGGCTCGTCGCATCACACCTTCCAGAGCGATGTTGAAGAGTAGGCATGAGAGTCCATCACCTTGAACTAGATAGTTCACCCGAAACCCTTACGCAGTTTTGCACACCGTCCATCGTTGCTTTAATCAGTCTAGTCAGCTTCCCAGGAAAGCCGTTTTCGTCCATGATTCTCCATAGCTCTGCGCGTTCGTTAATATCGTATGCCGCTTTGAAGTCGATGAACAGGTGGTGCGTTGGGACCTGATATTCACGGCATTTCTGGAGGATTTGCCGTACGGTAAAGATCTGATCCGTTGTCGACCGGCCGTTGATGAAGCCGGCTTGATAACTTCCCACGAACTCATTTGTTTTAGGTGACAGACGACGGAAGATGATCTGAGATAGCACTTTGTAGGCTGCATTCAAAATAGTGATCGCCCTGAAGTTCTCACATTCCAAATGGTCGCCTTTCTTGTGAATGGGGCAGATTACCCCTTCCTTCCACTCCTCCGGTAGCTGTTCGGTTTCCCAGATCCTGACTATCAGCCGATGCATACAGGTGACCAACTTTTCTGGGCCCATCTTGATGAGTTCAGCTGCGATACCATCCTTACCAGCTGCTTTGTTGGTTTTGAGCTGGTGAATGGCATCCTTAACTTCCCTCAGCGTGGGAGTTGGTTCATTTCCGTCCTCCGCTGCACTGGCGTCGTCGTTTCTTCCGTTGCCGTGGGCTCCCGTGCCTACGTTCTCCACGCCGTTCAGGTGCTGATCGAAGTGCTGCTTCCACCTTTTGATCACCTCACGTCCGTCCGTCAAGAGGCCTCCGTCTTTATCCCTGCATATTTCGGCTCGTGGCACGAAGCCGTTGCGGGACGCGTTGAGCTTCTGATAGAACTTCCGTGTTTCTTGGGAACGGCACAGCAGTTCCATTTCTTCACACTCCGCTTCTTCCAGGCGGCGTTTTTTCTCCCGAAACAGGCGGGTCTGCTGTTTCCGCTTCTGTTTATAACGTTCCACGTTCTGTCGAGTCCCTTGCTGCAGCATTACCGCCCTCGCTGCATTCTTCTCCTCCAATACCGTTCTGCACTCTTCGTCGAACCATTCGTTCCGTCGATTCCGTTCCACGTACCCGATGGTGCTCTCGGCTGCGTCGTTGATGGCTGCTTTCACTGTACTCCAGCAGTCCTCTAGAGGGGCCTCATCGAGCTCGCCCTCGTCTGGCAACGCGGCCTCGAGATTCTGCGCGTATGCTGAGGCGACATCTGGTTGCTTCAGTCGCTCTAGGTTGTACCGTGGCGGTCGCCGGTATCGTACATTGTTGATGACGGAGAGTTTTGGGCGCAGTTTGACCATCACCAGATAGTGGTCGGAGTCGATGTTAGCGCCACGATAGGTCCTGACGTCGATAATGTCGGAGAAGTGCCGCCCGTCAATCAGAACGTGGTCGATTTGAGATTCCGTCTGCTGTGATGATCTCCAGGTGTAACGATAAGGGAGGCTGTGTTGGAAAAAGGACCATGTCAATATCGTCCGCAAAACCCAGGAGCACATGCGACCGCGTGAAATTAATAACTTTCTTAAAACAAGACCCTATGTGGCCACCAATGGCTCATTCGAAAACAAGTTCTCCCAAGAATTGATTGGTGACTAATTTACGTATGAGCAACTGCTCTACTGAAGCGAGTTATTAAGCCCGATTTACGCCAATTCCCCCTCAAATTTGAGTATTCTTGTTATTTTGGACATTTATTATGATTTTAATGATTGTTTTGCTGGTATACAGACGCGCCAACTTGGTCAAATTATTGGGGGGGGGGCAAAGCGTGGTTTTATTGATTTTTTGTATGGGAAAATCGAAAAATTGTCAAAAATTGGAGGGGCAAAACTATGCTTGCCCCTCCTAAGTTGGCGCCTATGCTGGTATATCATCAGAATGAGAGTTCGTTCAGGCTGCATTCATGGATGAACGCGCTACAATGGATCAGATGTTCGTCTCTCGTCAGGTGTTGTTGAAATGCCGCGAATACAACGTACCCATACATTACTTGTTCGGGGACTTCTGGCAACTCTGTTCGCTCTGTTCGCAAGTGGATTCCGATAAGCTCCAAACTTTTATCGAATTAAACGGTTAAACTGCATTGTTTATTTTCAAGTGCAAGTGCGTGTATTTCGGAAAGTGCTAAGGATTACTATTTGTACGTGAGTAACAACAGAATTGCAAACATATTGTTTAATAAGCAGATTTTTAGTTCCTCACTCGGTTTCTAATGGTTACCTATAAGGAAGAACAAAAAAGTGTGCAGTGTGTGGAATAACAAAGCCAAACTTGCATACAAGTTATGCTACCGCCTGTATAAACAGTGAGGTTGTGCAATTGAAAAAGTGTTTAGTGATACTGGTGGTGTAAACAAAATCAACATCACCCTTATAGTTCGAACTGATTGTTTGGGTTACCGGTTTTGATACGGCTAAAACCTATATAATCAACCTAACGGCCGAGCGTCATTTAATTTGCTTGGCCTTTATGCTTCACAAATCTTCCGAAAGTGAGCAAGACCTGATGAGTGAGTTGAGATTAGAATAAGTGAGAACAACACACTCACAACGGTGGCGATGCTCGTATACGCCGCAAACAGAGCAATAATGCAGTTTTGGGGGAGACTGGGGATAAAAGCTTCCTACAAAAAAAATAATTAATTTATAAAAAAAAACTCCTTTGTCCATAGTTTGCTGTAGTGAATGTAGTAAATTTAAAAACATATTTTGATTATTATTTTTATCATTATCATATTATTTTTCTTTTTTTTATTGATATATATTTCTCTTTTTATATTGATTTTGTATATTTACTTTTCCTTTGTATTTTAGTGTTAAATCTCCTTAAAGCTTTTATCGTACAATTGTCCCCTTCTTTATATGTTCTAGCAAACTACATGAGTGGAATGAAGATGAAATTGAAAGAGAACGGGAAGAAGATAATTTGCAACTTGAAAGCAACTCTACCGACAACTTTTCCGTTTCGTCTTCAATCTTAAACACCGATAACGATGGCGCTGATAACGATGATTACTACGACGACGACGACGACTACGAAGACGGAATCAATGTGACCTTGTTATCATCTCCGCCATCAACACTGGTCTCCCAAAAGTCTGGAGGGCATTCAAATGTCCCCTCACGTGAAACTAAGGAGACAACTCGTATAAAACTAAGTGGAGCGGCTCAAAAACGCTTCAAAAAGCTAGTAGAGAGTGGACATAGCCGACAGGAAGCTCGTCGCTTGGCAGTGATTCCACCTTCACCAAAGGATTCAGCAAAACGTCAAAGAAACGTGGATTTGAATGGATCAAGTACAAGCGGGAATCCAACACCAGCTAAAATTGCGCGTAACAACGGGGGTGCTCATAAACCCCAGGTGAAAAGCAGCTCTGTGCAACATCGGATTGATGCGGTTCGTTCAAAACCCCCAATACCTCAAAAAGGGACTGAGGGAAGGATCAACCCATCATACCGGGATGTTGCAAACTATGTGAAGCTGGGGGTGCTCTCAAAAGGATACCCCAAAATAGAGCTCTCAACAGACCAATTGACTGCCATTCAAAAGGAAATATTGATGAAGGTGGCAGGACAACGAAAAGAGTCACTCAAGCCAAAGTTTGACAATTGTGTGCTCAAATCTGGCTATTTAATCATAGTCTGCAAAAATCCAGAAACAGCAGACTGGTTAAAAGGCATTATTCCTTCTATAATTCCCTGGGCAGGGGCAGAACTTTTGGCGGTGGATGAAAAAGACATTCCTCGTCCGGAAATACTTATTGGCTTTTTCCCATGGAGTGCAGAAGACAGCAACGAAGAAATTCTCACTCTTTTGGAATGCCAGAACGAAGGGTTGGCTGTTGATGCGTGGAGGATACTCCAACGCAGCATAAAAAACCAACACGTAGAACTAGTTTTCACTGTTGATGGAGGGTCATTGAACTCCATAAAAAAAACTGCTTCAACTTAGGCTTCAAATTTGGATATGCCAGCTTAAGGAAAAAATACCAAAAGAGAACGAAGAAGATGGTAGTGAAAGACCAGAGCGAAAGGATGATTGTGATCCTCTAAAGACCCACGAAAGCACTGGTGATAGCAAGATGATCGTAGATCAAATTGAACAAATCCCAGGTCCGAGTGGTGTTAAGAGCACGAAAACATGGGCACCTCGGCCCTCTCGGATTCCCCGGGACCCGAGTGGTAAGCCCCACCCCAAGCGACCCCCACCAACACGCTCACAACCACGACCAGCCTGGTCGGAAAAGCCCGCACCTCGGACCCCCGTTTCCGGAACCCGAGCGGTAAGCCGCACCCCCTCCAAACAAGCGAAGGAACAGACCCCCTGCGACCAACCCGACCGCCAAGACGAGGCACGAAAGAAGCCGCAGAAAAAAAAAAAAAAAAAAAAAAAAAAAAAAAAAAAAAAAAAAAAAAAAAAATGAAAATTGAAATGTAAAAAAATTTATATTAATTTGTAAAAATATTGTATTTTCCCGGGTGAGCCCTTCTGGCTCACCTCTTGTTTAGGATAGAGACGAACCAGCCAAGGGCTGAAAGTCTCTTTAATAAAGACAAATCAATCAATCAGCACGAAAACAAACATCAAAAACTCTGGCCACACTACAAGTACAGTCGACGGTTTAAAGAATAATAACACGTCGACAAATAAAGAAATAGCACTAGGATACAGAAACCTGAAAATCCAAGGAGCAAAAAAAAACAAATAAAGGGAACCGTGTAACCAACGTTGGGGCATAGTTAAATCCCCCGGAAAGCGGTGAAAAAACCCAAATTCAACAGTAAAAAAATAAAATTCGTACAAGTGAACCTTCACCATGCAAAGGGAGCAACTGCCATACTTTGTAAAAGGTTCACGGAGAGCAAACTGGATGTTGCTTTCATCCAGGAGCCATGGGCGAATAATAGTAGGATACTTGGTATTCCTACAAATTCTGGTAAGTTGATTTACGATGAAACGCAGGCAGTACTGAGAACTGCAATTTTAGTAAGTGGAAAGGTAAAAATAATTCCAATTACAGAATTCATAACAAAGGACATCGTCGCAGTAGTGATGGAGGTGCCAACAACTCACGGGAAAACTGAAATGTGTGTTGCATCAGCATATTTTCCAGGAGACCTGGGAGAAGTTCCACCACCAGAAGTCGCGGCGTTTGTCAAGTACTGCAAAACGCAAAATAAAGCATTTATTATTGGATGCGACGCAAACGCTCATCATACTGTATGGGCCAGCAAGGACATCAATAGCAGAGGTGAGTGCCTTCTTGAATATATTACAGATAATGAAGTAGATATATGCAATAGAGGTGACGTCCCAACATTTATAAATGCAATTAGAGAGGAAGTTCTCGACTTAACACTGTGTAGTCCAACTATCTCAGATAAAATCAAAAATTGGCATGTATCAGACGAAATATCTTTGTCTGATCACAAGCAGATATTGTTTGAATATGAGGCTGGTCAACAACTCATACAAACCATTACAGATCCCAGAAAAACAAACTGGGAGTTGTATAATACACAGCTAGCGGAAAAAGTAAACACGTTAGCAATTAATACAAATACTTGTGAAGAACTCGAAGTCGAGAGTTCTAAACAACTTTCGAATATAATTAGATATGCTTTTAATCAAAGTTGCGCCACTAAGGAACCGTCTACAAGTAGAGATGTGCCGTGGTGGAACAACAAGTTACAGAAACTACGTAAAAAGACCAGAAAGCTTTTCAACTGGGCTAAGCGAACACAACAGTGGGATCAGTACAAAGAATCCCTCACTACCTACAATAAAGAAATAAGGAGATCAAAAAGGGTACACTGGAGGCATACGTGTGAAAACATTGAAAATACTCCTGCGACCGCAAGGTTGCAAAAAATCCTTGCTAAAGATCATTCCAATGGTTTAGGAACATTGAAGAAAGAAGATGGTTCTTTCACTACTTCGGCTAATGAAACATTGGAGTTGATGATGAAGACGCTCTTTCCTTGTTCTATTATCAATTCAAATGAAGACCAAAGTACATCTGCATCAGGGACTGGTAGCTGTGAAACCAGGACTAATAATCATAATGCAATAAATGATTCAACTGTGTTAGAAAGGTCCAGGACAGATGCCTGCACTTTGGCCAAACAAATTTTTACTGAAAAGAAAGTGGAATGGGCGATTAGCACCTTTGATCCCTTCAAATCTCCTGGTAGGGACGGAATCTATCCTGTACTACTGCAGAAGGGAAAGGCGATATTAATACCCATTCTAACGGAACTATTTCAAGCAAGTTTATCATTACGCTATATTCCAGAAGAGTGGCGACAAGTTAGGGTTACTTTCATCCCGAAGGCTAATAAAAAGGATAGGACATCACCAAAATCCTTCAGGCCGATTAGCTTATCGTCAGTCTTACTAAAAACGATGGAAAAAATTATCGATGAGCATATTAAATCATCATATACAGCCAAAGTTCCTTTAAGCAAATTTCAGTTTGCGTATCAGGAAGGCAAATCATCAGTAACAGCACTACATGCAGTTGTTACAAAATTAGAAAGATCTTTGGAATCAAAAGAAATTTCACTTGCAGCTTTCCTTGACATTGAAGAAGCATTTGACAATTCATCTCATAATTCAATGATATCTGCAATGAGGAAACGTAACTTCGACAATTGCATTATTGATTGGATTAGCGAGATGTTATCAAACAGAGAAATATCGGCAAACCTTGGAAGCTCTTCCATTAGTGTCAGAGCAGTAAAAGGGTGTCCACAGGGAGGCGTGCTATCACCTCTGTTGTTTGGAATCTCAAGGATTCGAGGTAATTGGCCTCGCTGATGATATAGTCATACTAGTTCGTGGTAAATATGATTCTATCATCACCTGCAGAATGCAAAGTGCTTTAAATTTAGTCTCTTTGTGGTGTAATAAGGAAGGGCTAAATATAAACCCTTCTAAAACTACTATTGTGCCATTTACACGAAAGAGAAACTACTCGATTGGAACTTTAAGATTGAAAGGAACAATTTTGGAACTTTCAGATACGGTCAAATACCTAGGTGTATTACTTGACAGCAAACTCAACTGGAATAATCATTTGGAGTATGCAATTAAAAAAGCGACTAATGCTCTATGGATAAAAAAAAGAACTTTTGGTAGGCAATGGGGACTAAAGCCAAAAATGATCCGATGGATTTATTTGGCAATTGTAAGACCCAGGATTACCTACGCTTCATTGGTATGGTGGCCTAAGACTAGGGAAAAAGGTGCACAAAAAAAGCTAGAAAAGCTACAGAGATTAGCAACTGTTTCAATTACTGGTGCAATGAGGAGTACGCCGTCGAAAGCACTCGATGCTTTGCTTCACTTGCTTCCATTACATCAATTCGTGCAATTAGAAGCTGAAAAGAGTGCTCTAAGGATTGAAAGATCTGTGAACCTCTTTGCAGGTGATCTTGTAGGTCATCTCAGCATCTTAAGAACATTTAATGTTAATCCCTTGATATTGAATAATGAAGATTGGATGGCGAAAAAATACAACTTCAATCGTTCATATCAAGTGATTAACGTTGAACGTGAACTATGGGGATCGGGTGGTCCGAACCTTCGATCCGGATCAATAGTTTTCTATACAGATGGTTCAAGATTGAACGATCAAGTTGGAGCAGGAGTGACTGGCCCGGGTGTAGATTTATCGATTCCGATGGGTAAGTGTCCAACTGTTTTCCAAGCGGAAATTCAAGCAATTCTGGAATGTGTTGTTATTTGCTTGCGCAGAAATTACAGGCATTCAAATATTTGTATTATGTCGGACAGTCAAGCAGCCCTGAATGCTCTAAATTCGGCGACATGTACATCTAAACATGTTTGGGAATGTGTCCAATCACTTCAAAAATTGTCTTGTCGTAATCAAGTCAATCTATACTGGGTTCCTGGTCACTGCGGAATTGAAGGTAACGAAAGAGCAGATATGTTAGCTAGGCTCGGATCGTCACACCAATTTATAGGACCAGAACCTTTTTGCGGGCTTTCTACTGCATCTCTTAAAATGGAGCTGAAGGTATGGGAATTATCAAAAGTGGATGCCAATTGGAAAAACACTTCAATAGCGAGGCAGGCGAAACGTTTCATTGATCCGAATGTAAAAATGACTCGCAAAATATTGGAACTCTCCAAGAAAGATATTAGTATGTATACTGGTCTTATGACAGGTCATTGTCCGAGTCAATATCATTTGAAGCTAATCGGAAAACTTCAAAATGATCTGTGTCGTTTTTGTAACACAGAAAAGGAAGACTCAGAACATTTGTTATGCCATTGTCCGGCAATTTTTAATCAAAGAATTAGGTTCTTCGATAAGGGGCTACTTGAACCCTGTGAAATCTGGAGAACAAATCCTAGTACGGTATTGCACTTCATCCGATGTGTAGTACCGTGCTGGGGAAATGCTTTATGTCAAGTGATGACGACCACTCCTAATAGTGGTACGTTATCCAGACAAAGCTAAACAAAAATGGGAAATATGTCACAATAGATCAAAACAATGGTTGCAGTGATGCTAATACCCAACACGGAATAAAAAAAAAAATACTTGTTCATCAATTTCACATCGGCGTATGATATAATCGATCGAGACTAGCTATGACAGATTATGCAGGAATACGGATTCCCGGATAAACTGATATGATTGATCAAGGTGGCGATGGGTCGAGTGATGTGCGTTCAAGTATCAGGAACACTCTCGGATCCTTTCGCAGAGGGTTACGGCAAGGTGATGGTCCCTCGTGCTTGCTGTTTAACATTGCGTTAGAGGATGTAATAAGGAGAGCAGGGATAAACACGAATTGAACGATTTCCACGAAGTCCTTTCAGCTGCCTGATTTCGCTGATGATATTGATGGATTAGTTATTTATGTGTCGAAAACAAAATATATGAAGGCGAAGAGCTCTAGGGAGGAATCACCGCGCCCCCACCCAGAAATTCTATCGACGGTGATGAAATCGAGACGGTTGATTAGACCGGTAGGCCTCTATGGGCACGAAGCCTGGACTCTACTTGCAGAGGACCAACGCGCCCTTGGAGTTTTCGAACGGAAGGTGTTGCGGAGTGCAGATGGAAGATGGGACTTAGAGAAGCCGAATGAACCACGAACTGCATCAGCTGCTGAGAGGACCAACCTTCGTCCACACCACGAAAATTGGCAAGCTACAGTAGGCGGGTCACATCATCAGGATGTCGGATAGCAATTTCTGACTAAAATGGTTCTTGAGGGTCATCCGACCGGTGCAAGAAGACGTGGTGCGCAGCGAGCTAGGTGAGTCGATCTAGTGGAGGACGACTTGCGGACCCTTCGCTGAGTGTGGAACTGGAGACACATAGACATGGGCTGAGTAGAATGTAGAATACTTTTATGCACAGCAGAGGACACTCAGGCCTTAGTCTGACCGGTAAGGTAACAAGAAAATCAACTTGGATCTCACAGAACAATATTTTCAATTTTAGTTTTGTTTTTCTTTCAGCCAAGCAAACCTTTCCCAACCAATCTGAATTATACAACCAAGTTTCAGGCAATTTGGCTGACAAAAACCTTCCATGACGAAGAGAACAAATCAGTCAATAATACCCAATTTCACCCTATCTAAACAACAAATTCAATTCCAAGCGTCATTAAAGTAGAGTACCAGAGCATGCACTACCAAATATTCAGCTTTGTTTGGTTTTGTTCATATGAATTCTACGCTAACAGGCAGCGCAGCGTTCTAGGAGTTTTCGATTAGGTATTTCAATATGCACAAAAATTCTCCAACTTGTTCCCACTTTGTATGTTCCCAATACCTGCAGGAAAACAAACTACCACAAACTTCCTTTTATGAATTCTTTTCAATTCCTAACATACAACGTAACATGGCCCGGTGAGTTCTTTCCTTTCGCTGGGGAAGGCCAAAAGTGGGGCATCTGTTGTGGTCGTCTTTGACATACGCTATGTATGCTTTCCACGCCACCACCATCCGTAGGGATTCTAGAGTTCAGCGTTTTCCTCCCGCCGGTCGGTCGGTTGGGAGGAAAAAAAAACTTTCCTATTACAACATTATTGAGAGTTGTAACACGTATAAGTGCGATCATGGGATGAAGAACAGAGAGGATAGAAAAAAACAGTTCGGAGAATGATGACAGCATCGCCATGGATAGGTTATAAGAAATATGAATATTCGTACGGTGAAATATTGACTGCCAGGGGAAGAAATGGAAAAGTTTTCCCGTTGCTAGGGATGAAAGCAAGCAGATATGTATGATTGGTTTGATAAATTGAACAAGATGCAGTTGATATGTTGTGCAAAAACAATTTCAATTAAACAACAAAGCATTTGAAGTCAATCTGAGAGAATCTATAATATGCATGATATTCTCATTTTAGTCGCAAAAGTATTCATATCTAATGCTTTTTATCC
Organism: Aedes albopictus; assembly: GCF_035046485.1. NCBI lineage: Eukaryota > Metazoa > Arthropoda > Insecta > Diptera > Culicidae > Aedes > Aedes albopictus. The sequence continues at coordinate 156,583,639 of NC_085136.1, forward strand.
TCCCCGTGTTTGAAAGGCTTATTTAAAATTACAATCCTGAGCAGTATCTCTAAATATATAAGTGACACCCCTTATTTTTTCTAGATAACCCTGTCTCACTGTTCTACTGCAAAGTTTGTTTATGCTGGGCAATGTTTTTCCTTGCTGATCGCAAACAACATCAACGAAAGTCTGTCGAAGGGTGCAATCTCTACTTTCCTTTGATATGAAGTTTCTTGCAAGGCATTCCGGCGATGGGCTGAAGGCAACCATGGGGTGGAAATATTAATACGGTCCAACGATATAATATCCAATTTGGAAGTAAAAACCGGTGCATGAATTGCACAACCGTGCACTAATACCTCGAGACATAAACTTTGGTCTTGGTTTTGTTAAATTTCGCACGAGCTGCAACTGTTGATTTTCACGATTGGTAGTGCTGCAAGTGTTTTTCATGCAGCTAGAAAGCTCATTCGTTTAGAAGGGGTTCCCAATACATCGCTAGGAACAGGTCACTTTCAGTATGTCTGTTTTTAGCATTTGTCGCACGATGAAGATTGTTCTGTTATCCAGTGTGTTGATAACCGAGGGATTCCACGGAGGCACGCAAGTCGATCCTGAGCGACCATTTCAAAAATATCTGAAACTTTGCACAGTTTTTCAATTTCATCTAAAACGTCATTTTTCGATATCAAATCTTCATATAGAGTCACGTCTAACTTTTCAAAAGGGTGTATGTGAAAATGGTTGAAAAATATTCAAAAAGCTGCACAGCAAAAACGGTTCGTTCGATTGTTATGATTTTTTCAGCAAAGTTAGATAACTTAATGGGGATTGCTAAGAAAATATACACTGTAAAAAAATTTTTTTTTGCATTAAAAAAATATCATTTTTGTCACACAAACTCAAATATCTCAAAACCCTATCTTTTTACCAACGTGATTTTTTCAGGGAAAACGGTCCATTATATTAGCTATCTACCATAAAAATTTGGTGATGGTAAACTAATAAACAAAAAAGTTATGATATTTCAAACATTTCACAATTTTTACATTTAGTAAAAAAAATATGTTTTTTTTACCGTGTATATTATTCAGAGAATCGCATTATGATGCTGATTTTATTGTTAAGGCTACCGCATGAATTAAACAAGTTATTTTCATGATATTTTTATTTAATTATTCATAACTATTATAGCATCTATTAGAAACTTAGACGCGATCCAGTGTAGTGATCAAAAGTATTGATAGTGTCATTATTTTTATTGTACGTGACTGGCGAAAAATTCTGTTAATAGGGTTAAAACCTGTTGATAATAAGAAACATAAGTAATATTATTTTAAAGATAAAAGCTGCAAAACAAAAGTTTTATATAGACGAATGCGTCTAGTTTACCTGCAAAAAACTTACCTCTTAGATAATAGATTTTATGATGGAAAGAAAGCGAGTAACTGCAACACCAACAAATACATAATAGGTGCATACCACGACAATGCTCTAGACGTCTAGTTTACCTGCAAAAATTTACCTATCAGAGAATAGAATCATAAATATCGGGAGGAAGCGAGTAACTTCAACAACAACAAATGCATGATAGGTACCATGACAATGCTCACGAAAAAGCAAAAAATTACTACCGCTATGGTTATTAAGGATTGTAAAGTAAAAGTTTTCTTCAGTCAAGTAAACGACACCAAACTAGTCAGTAAAAACTTGAAAGTGATTTTGTTTATAAAAATCTAACGAACAACATGAGTAGTCGCTTTTTCAACTGTTGTAGGCCGTTTGCAGAAAAAAAGTGCTCAAAAAAGTTACGAAATCTCACCGAAAGCACCATAGATAAACTGAAAGCGACAGGTTATGCTCCAATGTCCACATTGAATACAAATTTACGCATTTGCACGTCCTGCCGTCTAAACGTTGACAAACGAGCAATCTGTATATCATCGGAAGAGCAGGGCGCAGGAAGTTCGAAAACGACAACAACTGAGGAATTACTAGAAGTTCCAAGTGCAGAGAGCCTTGCCACCGTACCATCAGCGACATCTGTTTCAACAAATCAATCGGAAGATGAGTGTATTCAAAAGGTAAACATCGAACGCTTTAACGAGGGCATAGCTGGGATAAAAGTGACTCCGATTAAATGGACGAAGATGGACTACGTTTATTATCCAGAGAAAAAATACCGTGAAATAAACGAAGCTGTACGTAGAAACCTCTTCAAATTAGGACCTGAGGATGTGGAAAATACAGACTACGATGAGGTAATTATGAATATGAAGGAAAGGTTCTCGAATCCAGCCACGACAAGGAAAGAAAAATTATTGATTTTGTCGATGCTGCCAAGTTCGTGGTCTATTCAAGATGCCATTGATGAGTTCGAAACCAATAGATATACAGTAAAAGAGGCAAAACTATTTAAGAATAACTGTCTTTCAACCAAAAATACTAGGTCTAGTAATGCGTTAACAGACGAGGCAAAAGAAATAGTAGTTCAATATTTTGAAGATGATGAAGTAAGTCGAGCTATGCCTGGCCAGAAAGATTATGTATCAGTAAAACAAGATGGAAAGCGTCAAGCAATCCAAAAACGATTAATGATGACGACATTGAAAGAAGCTTACACACGCTTCAAGGAAATTCACAATAATATTAAAGTAGGTTTTTCCTCATTTGCAAGCCTTCGGCCAAGGCAATGCAAGCTTCTTTCCAATTCAGGAACACATAATGTTTGTGTGTGCACAACCCATGAGAATATTAACCTTATTTTACATAGTTTGAAAAGAATAAATTTAACAAAGGATATTAAAATGTTAACTGGTAGTCTTTTGTGTGAAAATACAACATCAAATTGCTATCTACGATCTTGTTCGGATTGTCCAGATTCTTCATTATTGGAAAATACTTTATTCGGTGAGTTTGAAGAAAAATATATTGATCAGTTATCATTTGAGCAATGGGTAACCACGGATAGGTGTGACCTAGAAACAATTGTAAAACCTGTAGATGAGTTTGTGTCATATTTTTGCTTGAAATTAGAAAGTTTAATCCCTCACGATTTCATTAAAACAGAGCAATCCAGCTTTTTAAAAAATACGAAAAATACGTTACAAAATGGTGAATTTTTAGTCATTTGTGATTTTTCTGAAAATTACAGTTTTGTATTGCAAGATGAAGTTCAGTCCCATCACTGGAACGTGCAACAAGCTACAATTCATCCATTTGTTATTTATTTTAATGGAAGTTCGCAAATTGAACACTTTAGTTTCATTGTAATTTCCGAAGATTTAAGGCACGATTCAATATCCGTAAACTTGTTCATTGCCAAAATGATTAACTTTTTACGCGTTGATAAACATAAAGAAGTCAAAAAGATATATTTTATGTCTGATGGAGCAGCGTCGCAGTACAAAAACCGTAAGAATTTTTCGAGCCTATGTCAATTTAAATCAATGTACGGAATTGATGCAGAATGGCATTTTTTTGCTACGTCACATGGCAAAGGTCCTTGTGATGCTATTGGAGGAACAATAAAGCGCATGGCCACAAGAGCAAGTTTAGCCAAAGAACGTGAGCATCCAATTAAAACTGCGAAAGAACTTTTTGAATGGGCGAATCGTAGAAAAGAAGAAGATTTAACCAAATTATCATTTTGTTTTACTACTACGGAAGAGTACGAAATAAAGGCTTCAGAGCTCAGCGAGCAATATAATAACGCGAAAACGATCCAAGGAACCCAAAAATTCCATTGTTTCATTCCATTATTGTCAGAAAATAAAATTAAAGCAAAACTATACTCAAACTGTTCTGACAATAATGCCAAAGTGTTCGATATTGTAAAAAAATAAATAAAATCAAATAAAAAATAAGTAAAACTGTTTTCATGATCTCATAACCCATAATAAAATCCAAACCCAAAACTCTTAGCCCTCTCTTACCCCTATTGTGTCAAATCTATGATTATTGTTGTGTAATTTGAGAATTCATTTATATGTATAAATATTATATGTATATATATTTTATGTATATATATTACATGTATATACATATAATATAAATACATATAATATTTATACATATAATATACATAATACAAATGAATACACAAATATTGAATATCGTAAAAACAACTTGTTTAACTCCCGCAAGACCCTTAACAAAAAAAACAGCACCAAACTGTGATTCTCGAAATAATTTACACGGTAAAAAATTTTTTTTCTACTAAATGTAAAAAATTGTGAAATGTTTGAAATGTCATAACTTTTTTGTTTATTAGTTTGCCATCACCAAATTTTTATGGTAGATAGCTAATATAACGGACCATTTTCCCTAAAAAAATGACGTTGGTAAAAAGATAGGGTTTTGAGATATTTAAGTTTTTGTGACAAAAAATATATTTTTAATGCAAAAAAAATATTTTTTTTACAGTGTATATTTTTTTAGTAATCACCATTAAGTTATCTAACTTTGTTGAAAAAATCATAACAATCGAACGAACCGTTTTTGCTGTGCAGCTTTTTGAATATTTTTCAACCATTTTCATATACACCCTTTTGAAAAGTTAGTCGTGACTCAACATGAAGATATGATATCGAAAAATGGTGATTTAGATGGAACTGAAAAACTGTGCAAAGTTTCAGCTCAATAGAAAATCATGAATTAAAAAAAGTCCTAAATTTTGATGCTGTTGCTTGGAATCGCTCAACCTTGAAAAGCTAGCTCTTACATATGTCTTTATAGCATATCTGGTAGATGGTAGCTATGTGGTAGGGGAGACTGGGGAGACTTGATCCCCTTTTCTTAATTTACCTGAAACTTTAAGAAAAACACATAACTAGATCCGATTTCCGTACAAAATGACAGGTAAACATCTATCGCAAGTTAAGGTCTGAGGTCACGCTTCTCACGGGAGAGAGGATTTTATAATGTTTGGCGTATTTTACATAATTTCTCGACTATGAGACCGAATATCGTGATTTCTTCATGTGCGAATATTCTACAGGTATCCTAGAATGTGCTGTGAAAATTTCATGATTGAAGGATTTTCCAAATTTGAAAACCGTGGTCAAGAGCGAACAAAGTTACTTACAGAAAATGTGTGTTCAGACATTTCTCTTGTATAATTTTCAAATATAGTGGTCAAATATTCTCAAACCGCCATGTGCAAATATTATTACAAGTTCAAGGATCATGTAGACCTAAAAAAAAGTATACTTTACAGCATAAAATTTCGTAAACCGTGCTTTTCTAGTCAATAATGATATGATAACATCGCTCAGATTTACCCCATATTGAGAAAACAACATTCTCTTTTTTTCTCTGATCCTGGTGGGTGGTATGAGCACAGCGAATCGCGGCAGGCTTCAGGGTTACCAGAAATGATCATGCTGGCGATTGGTTACATTCGCAACAATTTGAACTGTTGTTACATTCTAAACTTACTGTTTACTATGCTCATTGCAAGTTCATGTAGATGTAAAGTATAATTGTTATTTATGCAACGAGTTGCAAAAAGATGATTTTTTCTGCACTAGTGCTGAAAAGTACGAGTTATGCCGAGGTACATACAAATTTAATGCAATTAAATTTTCCTTATACAGCTCATTTGAGTTGCATAATGTTCATCATGCAATCCAAATGAGTTGTATAATGAACATTATACAACTCGTTTTCAAAATGCAAGTAATTTCAGTTGCATAATGAATCAGTACGCAAAAATTGGCCATTATGATACTGAAATGAGTTTAATAAAATACGAATTATGATACTGAATTGTAAAAAGATAGTTATTGCAAACAAAGTGTGATTGCATTGCAATCTCAGTGATTGTGTGATAACTGATAATATAAGATGGGCCAGTGCATTGTTGGCAACCCTACGCTGCTTACTGTTGCTCTCCATCTTTGACTCTGTGTTTATGATTGCGGTGCGTTTAGCGGTTCACATAGAAAGTGCTCAAATCAAAATAGATCAATAATACATTTGATTTATGATAATTTCAAGATGTCTACCCAATATTGTTCAAATTTGTAACAAATTACTTTCTTTATAACATTTTTTTTTTTTTTTTTTTTATATCTTTATTATCGAGACTTTCAGCCCAAGGCTGGTTCGTCTCCGGAGAAATGTGTGAGTCAAAACAAATAACATATTGTTGAGTCTATTTGTGCTTACTTAATAACCGCTCGATTTTTTTCGCCTGTCTTCGGGACATCCTTTCCCTTTTATCGTTCCACGCTTTGATAGCCTCTGTAGTGGCAATATGGAAATCAAGCACCTCCAGATCGCTCTCACTTTCGCTTTCCTGTTCGACCTCCGGTTCCCCAATGTAGCTGCGATTGCTCTGCATGTCATCATCAACGGTGATTATACTATCGCCGTCGTCGTCGCCTTCATTTACCGTATCCGTTTTCTTTTTCTCCTGTGGCTGGTTGTTGGAATCAGAAGAATGGATAGACAATTGGCGTTTATCAGTCCTCTTCGCAATGTTTCCTCCTTTGTTTTGCCGTTTGCGGGTACCAACATTCGCTGCGCCGGCGGTTACTGCCCCGTCCATCCCCGCATCTCCATCATTGATTAATTTGATTTTTGTTGCTGGTGCTGGTTGTTGTTCCCCCCGCCGCTTGTGTACTTCTTCACTTTGTTGGGTCCGTTTATTCGGGCAGGCCTTTTTAAGGTGGGTTTCAGACTTGCACACGAAACATTTCGGTTTCATACCTTCGAAATATATCCGCCCTTTTCGACCGCAGAAGATGAGCGCTTCTGGGATCTCCTTCTTGATGTCCACGTACAAGCCGCGGACGCCGGAAAACATATTTAGACCAGTGTCTGCTGGAAAGCGCTCACGCACAACACGTTTCACCGTACCATACGCTCCCAACACAGCAGACAACTCCGTATCGGTTACCTCCGGTGGGAGATCAAAAACCCGAATGTAGCGAGTATGACCCGCCGCCACCGACATTTGCACCATCACTTTTTTACCATCAGTGTAGTAGAACGGCAGCTCGCAGCTATTGTTCTCCAGAACAAACCTCATTGCGTCTTCGCAATTAAAGCGAATGAAGACTGCTTTTTCATCGGATATTTTATAGGCGGTATCCATTTTTGACCGATCACCTTCGAGGGTCTTGACAAAACGTGCCATGTCCTCGATTGTTGGCTGTGCAGCATTTCCAGGAAATTGAAAAGCTAGTGTGTGTTTTATCACAATTTCTTTCTCCATTTCGTCGTTGATTTCTCAACCGCGCGCCCGTTCACAAAGAAATCTAGTGTCCGTTGTACAGCGTAGAAAAACACAACCGATCTCAACAAACGTTAGCTGTCGACTGATCTTTATAACATTTTTTTTTACATTTCCATTGAATTTACTAGCATACAAAAACAAAAACATAATTCCGAAATTACACAGAGCAGAAAATCAAAACAAATGTCGGGTTGATTGTTATTCAGCAACACCACGCTGAAGGTATCCGAGTTCGCTCTGGGTATGTTCTAGGATCATTTGGTAATGGATATTTCCATGGTTTCCTTGTACACAATATGTATATCGCCGAGCCTTTCATGCGATATGCGAATACAAAAAAATAGTCAATTGAGGGGGTTAGAAGCAAAGGGATGTAAGTGACAAAAGTCCACTTTTGAGTAATTGAGGTTTAAAGTTTTTCACCAATTTTTCATCCCATACAAAATGTATGGAGTTTCAAAATCAACCCAATTTTCTCCGATTTATTGTAATTTTTCTAATCATCGTAAACATAATCTTGAAAAAGTTCCTGAAAGCCTGAAGTCTGAAGAGTTTTTTTCTATATGCTCAACTCAAAATCGACAAAATGGTCACTTACACCGCTTTGCATCTGGGCCCCTCAATTGTTGGTGCTCATGGAGCACTAAGCTGAAAAGTAAATTTCTGGAGGAATTCCTAAAGGAATCACAGTTCGAAATCCGGAAGGAATCCCAGTTGGAATTCTCTAAGAAATCACAAGTAGAATTGCCGACAGAATAAAAGGTTGAATTCCCGAAGGAAACCTAGGAAATATTCCTGAAGAAATCCAAGATGGAATCTCAAGAAGAATTCCTCAAGCAATCCCTGGAGAAATTCCTTAAGGAATTCTTGAAGGAATGAATTCCGTAAAAATCCCAAGAGTAATTCCGGAAGGAATCCCAAAAGAAATTCTTGAAGCAATCACAGGTGGAATTTTCGAAGAAAGCCCAGGTAGGATCTCCGAAATAATTTATGGTGGAATTTCACCAGAAATCCTAGGAGAAATTCCTGAAGGAATTTTCGCAGGAATCCCTGGTGTAATTTCTGAAGGACTACTTGGAAAAAGATCCTGAATGAGTTCTTGGAGAAATCCCTGTGATTCCTTCCAGAGTTCCTCCTAGAATTTCTTCCGGAATTCCACCAGGGTTTCCTTTAGGACGAATTCATTCGGATTTTTTTTTATTCCTCACAGGAATCCTTCCGAAATTTCTCCTATGGTTCTCTCCGGAATTTCTCCTCCGGTTACATTCCTTCAGTCATTCCTCCAGGTATTGCACCGAAAATTCCTCCCAGGATTTTTCAGGAGTTCTTTCAGGGATTTTTTTTCGAAAATTATTCTTTGGATTGCTTTAGGAGTTCCATCTGAGAATCTTTCAAGAATTGTTTCTATAATTTCATCCGGAATTCCACATAGATTTTTTTCGGTAATTCCACTTGGGATTCCTTCCGGAATTCCATCTGGGATTCCTAAAGAAATTTCTCACGGGATTCTTTCAGGAACTCTTCCAGGTATTTGTTCAGGAATTCTCATTCAGGAATTCCATCTGGGATTTTTTTTTCAGGAATTCCTCCTAAAATTTTATCTGGAGTTCCATCTGCAATTCTTTCGCAACTTCTATCTGAGATTCAGGAATTCCATCTGGGATTCCTTCAGATATTCCTCCTAAAATTTTATCCGGAATTCTGATTGAAATTTTTCGTGATTTTTATCTGGAATTCCTTCGGGAATTCCACCTGGATTCCACCTCTGATTCCTTTTGGGATTCCTTCCGGAATTCCTCCTAGGATTTCTTCCGGATTTTCACCTGGGATTGCTTTAGGAATTCTTCCAAGAATTATTTCAGGAATTCTTCCTGGAACTACGCTCTGGAATTCCTCACGGAAATCCTTCCAAAATTTCTCCTGCGGTTGCTTCCGGGATACCTTCAGAAATTCCTCCAGGTATTGCTCGAGGAACTTCTACCGAAAGTCCTTCAGCGATTCCTTCAGGAATTCCATTTGGAATCCCTTCGGGAATTCCATCTGGGATTCCTTCAGGAATTCCTCTTAGAATTTCATCCGGCATTCTACCTGGGATTTCTTCCGGAATTCCTCCTAGAACTTTTTGGGAATTCCACCTGTAGTTCCCTTTGAAATTCCTCCCGTGAATCCTTCAGAAACTTCTCCTAAGGTTGCTTCCGGAACTCTTTCAGTAGTTCCTCCAGGGATTGCTCCAGGAATTTTTTCAGTGAGTCCTTCAGAAATTTCTTCAGGTATTGATTCAGGATTTCCTACAAGGATTCTTTCAGGAATTCTTACAAGGACTTCTTCAGCATTTCTTCCAGAGTTTCCTCCAGGGATTTTCCAGGAATTTCACTTGGGGTTCTTTCGAGAATACTACCTGGGATTCATTCAGGAATGCCTTCAGGGATTCTAGGATTTCTTTGGGAATTCCACCTGGGATTCCTGCCGGAAATGCACCTGTGATTCCTTTAGGAATTCCTCCAGGAATTCTTTCAGATATTCCTTCTGGGATTTCGTCAGTTATTTCTCCAGGGAATTCTCCAAGAATTCATATAGGAAATTTTTCAAGGACTCCTTCGGGAATTCTACCAGGGATTTCGTCGGAAATTTCACCAGGGATTCCTTCAGAAATTCCTCCAATGATTCCTTCTGGAATTTTTCTTGAAATTCATCAGGAACTCCATCTGAGATTCCTTTAGGGAATTCATCTGGGATTTCTTCAAGAATTCTATCTGGGATTCCTCTAGAATTTCTCCTATGATTTCTTGTGGAATTCCACTAAAGATTCTTTCGGGGATTCTGTAAGAATTCCTGAAAGAATCCCTGGCGGAATACTTGAATAACTGAAAAAAAAATCCTGAAGAAATAATAAGAGGACTTCCCGAAGGAATCTTTGGAAAAAATCTCGAAGAAATGGAAACATACTGAAGAAATACCTGGAGGAATTCCTAAAGGAATTCCAGAAGAAGCTCCTGTAGCAATCTCTGGAGGAACTGCTGAAGGAGTCCCGGAAGCAACTTCAGGAGACATTTTTGAAGGATTACCTGAAGGAATTTCAAAGGGAATCCTGAGAAGAATTTCTGAAAGAATTCCTGGAGAAATTCCTAACGGAATCACACGTGTAATTCTGAAAAAAAAACAGATAGAATTCCGGAAAAAAAACCAGACGGAATTCTAGAAGGAATTCCAGGTGGAATTCCGGAGGGAATCCCAGGTTGATTTTTCGAAGATATCCTGGGATGAATTCCGTATGAAATCCTAGGAGTAATTCCGGAAAGAATCCCAAAAGGAATTTCTGAAGCAATCACAGGTAGAACTCTCGAAAGAATCTCTGGTGGAATTCCACAAGAAATCCTTGGAGGAATTACAGCGGAATCTCAGATGGAATTCTCGAAGCAATCGCAGATGGAATTCCTGAGAAATTCGAGAGAATGTCAGGTAGAATTTCCCTGAAAAAAAATCCCGTGGATATCGCTGGTGGAATTCCTGAATGGAATTTCTGGTGAAATTCCTGTAGGAATCCCTGGAGGAAATCCTGGATCCCTGATAAATTCCTGAATAAATAATAGGAGGAATTTCCAAAGAAATTCCAGGTGGAGTTCCGGAAAACATCCCAGGGTGGGATTCCCGAATATATGATTACACTAAATAAATCAGGAAGAGTTTGTAACCTTCCATTGATCCAGGTGTGCCTGCCTTGGAGTTTTATAAGACATTTCCTAGAAGGTCTGTTAGAAAGTCAATAATTCCTATGAAGAAAATCATCGAATTACAAAAATTCCAAACAATGAAATAAAGCTTCGGAACATTATCTCACTAGTCTAGGCCGATGGAAACATACTGAAGAAATACCTGGAGGAATTCCTAAAGGAATTCCAGGAGAAGCTCCTGTAGCAATCTCTGGAGGAACTGCTGAAGGAGTCCCGGAAGCAACTTCAGGAGACATTTTTGAAGGATTACCTGAAGGAATTTCAAAGGGAATCCCGAGAAGAATTTTTGAAAGAATTCCTGGAGAAATTCCTATCGGAATCACACGTGTAATTCTGAAAAAAAAAAACAGATAGAATTCCGGAAAAAAAAACAGACGGAATTCTAGTAGGAATTCCAGGTGGAATTCCGGAGGGAATCCCAGGTTGATTTTTCGAAGATATCCTGGGATGAATTCCGTATGAAATCCTAGGAGTAATTCCGGAAGGAATCCCAAAAGGAATTCCTGAAGCAATCACAGGTAGAACTCTCGAAAGAATCTCTGGTGAAATTCCACAAGAAATCCTACGGGGAATTACAGCGGAATCTCAGATGGAATTCTCGAAGCAATCCCAGAAGGAATTCCTGAAGAATTCGAAAGAATGTCAGGTAGAATTTCCCTGAAAAAAAAAATCCCTGGTGGAATTCCTGAATGGAATTTCTGGTAAAATTCCTGTAGCAATCCCTGGAGGAAATCCTGGATCCCTGATAAATTCCTGAATAAATAATAGGAGGAATTTCCAAAGGAATTCCAGGTGGAGTTCCGGAAAACATCTCAGGGTGGGATTCCCGAATATATGATTACACTAAATAAATCAATAAATAAATAAACAAAAAAGTAAATAAGTAAACAAACAAATAAGTATATAAGTAAATAAATAAATTATTATTATCTTTATTAGCGAGATTTTCAGCCCATGGCTGGCTCATCTCGGTCAAATAAATAAATAAATAAATAAATAAATAAATAAATAAATAAATAAATAAATAACTAAATAAATAAATAAATAAATAAATAAATAAATAAATAAATAAATAAACAAACAAACAAATAAATAAATAAATAAATAAATAAATAAATAAATAAATAAATAAATAAATAAATAAATAAATAAATAAATA